>NW_022985183.1:470955-483030 GCF_010093535.1 Lindgomyces ingoldianus | reverse complement strand
GTACGAGCAATAAGCTCGAACAGTATGTTGCTGCAAATTGCAGCATTTTGCAGCATGTTGCAGCATTTTGCAGCATGTTGCAGCAAATTGCAGCATTTTGCAGCAAATTGCAGCATTTTGCAGCATGTTGCAGCATGTTGCAGCAAATTGCTTATCTCAGCTAGCTCAGCCGATTGGGGAGAGAAGGGGCGAAGCCCCGACAGGGGCAGAGCCCCTGATACCCTTGCTAGTCAACATAAACCCATGCTAGTCGCGCCGGTGGCGCTCACGCTATCTTTCTGGCCAATAAGGATGCTAGATTTAGCTTCTCTCCCCAGCCGTCTGAGGGACTTTGGTGATCAATTGTATGGACGACCGATTTCAGTGCTCGCTTTTTGTATGAGGATACATTGTATTGATATTTACGCATCCTTCCTCCTCTCTAAACATCTCTAAACTTTAGGCCAACAGCTATGCAACTTCTTGCTATTATCTATTAAATTGTTACGCGTTTTGCACGTTGTTTACTGTACAAAATAGCCAATAAGTCCACTAGTCCTACCCCGCGTCCGCGCCAGCGTCCACAACCCTCTCATCTTCCTCCAGCAGATAAGCTGCTACCTCCTCTATTGTCACCTCTATTGTCACCTCCTCCTATGTCCTCCTCGCCTTTGTTTGTGGTTGCTGCTAAGCCTTAGGCCCTAGTTCTAACAACTTATCCCTTTACAACTCTATAAGTAGCAGGCGCGTCTACTTAGCGTGTCTAGTTGTCTGCACCTATTTACACCTTAAGATTAAGGAAACTAGAGCAGGTCCTAGCGTTAATAGATAAGCTGCAGATGCTAATAGGCAAATTTGTTAAGTTATATTTATAAGACCTGCTGTTGTTAAGGGCCCTACTACCTAGTAGACGCAGGATAATTCTTTAATTAGCACTAGAATAGCTAAACATTTATGTAGCATTAAGTAAAGATAATAAGGCTACTAGTGTCTTTAGTTTTATTATGTTTATAAGAGAACTTAATAGTCTTATTAAGTAAAAGTTCTTTAACTAGTATAATACAGCCTTTAGGCTAAATAAGGTTAATTTTGCTAAGTTAAAGTTAATTATAGCTAATTAAGCTCTAAATTAAAGTAAGTTTATTAAGAGACTTTTACAGAATAAGTAAAGTGCTTAAGGCAGTTATAGTAAAGCTAAGAGTTTATAAGATAGTAAAGTGTATCTAATTACTTCTATTATCTTATGTTGCTAGGCCTAGAAGAGATGCAACTACCTTACCTACCTACTAGGTTTATATTTGCATAGTAGTAGTACAAAACAGCGTGTTGTAAAGATGTTGTTAGGCTTAGGTGTTTATAACTTATATAAGATTATAAACTAAAAGGTTAATAAAATAGTAGACTATACAAAGAGCTTATAAGTTATAATATTATATTATATAGCTTATGTCTTACTTAATGCTAAGCTACTAGGTCTTGCGCATAATTCTTAGTTAATAATTATGTATAATAATTATAACTTTACTAACTAGACTTATAACTATGCTGTAGGTGTTGTAATAGCTATCTAGCAGAACCTAATAACAGCGCTTATTATAAGATGTCTATAGATTTTTAAGGACAGTTTAACCTAGTCTATGTTTAATTCTAGCATAGCATTGCAGCCTAATTAGATCTGTATAGCGCCTGGCATAATTTAGGACTATATAAGCAAGCAAATTACATTGTGCTATATGTTATACACTATAGCTGCTATCTATAGTGCTGCTGTATTAAGGGTCTTTATTAGCTTAGAGGACTAGTTGCTGTTAATGCTAGCTATTAAAGTCCTACTATGTAAAAAACTTAGCTAGGTAAATTATCTAGAAGTAATATTCTTTAATAAGGGCGTTATTAATAAGACTTATAAAGTGCATAATAATATTTAGCTCTAGTAGTTAAATATTTCTGTAAATCTAAAAAAGCTAAGCTTTAAAACATAGCTATAGATAGTATAGGGCAACTAGAAAACTGCTAAGTTTATATATAGTCTTAAGAAAGAGCAGCGCAGCGCGTCTTAGCTATATAATAGAAGGGATTAGATAATTAGACTGCCTGCGTATTTTTATATTTTTTAGGCACTTACTTATATAATTGTTTGTACGCACTTTAATATGCCTAAAGGTATAGACTTTTCTAGTAATCTTTTACATAATATTATGCGCTTAAACTGTGCTAGTATTAATTAGGGCAATGTTAAGTATTATATAGCTGTGCTGCTAATACATCTAAGCTAGGGCGCCTAAATAGTTGCGTTGTTCTACTAAAAGATAGGCAATAGTAGATATCTCTAAGGCTAGGTGCTAGATATCTATGCAGCAGATGTCTAGCAATACTAGTAAAGTCTTTATAATAAGGCTATTAGTTAGCTTTTGCCTAACTAGTACATTAAGTTACTTAAGCAGATATATAAAAAAGTCTTTACACTTACTATATAAAAAGGCTATAATAATTCTAAAAGTAACTAGATAATAATATGTTAGTTTCTTTAAAAAATTAAGATGTTCTTTACTTTACAGCATGTAGTTAAGTTTAGTAATATTAGAATTATTTATTACTTAATTAATTTGTTAGCTATATTCTTCTTTAGATCTAGTTAAAAGCGCTATAGTACTAAGCTGCTACACCTTTGCTAGTTAGTCTTAAATAAGGTGTTAACTTTAACGCTTTAGCAGTCTATACTTGCCTTTAAGTTAGTTAATATACACAAAAAGCTAGACACTTTTTAAGTAGTTAATATTATGCTTAAGCTTATAAACTATGTGTATAAGCTTAATATATAGCACTTTAAGAATAAAACTTATAACATAAACTTTACCTTTAGTTATCTTACACTATCTTACTAGTTCTATATGCAACTCTGTGCGCTAATAAAGGGCGCCTTTAAAAAGAAGAGTAAGAATAAGCATACATAGCATAATATTAAGCTAGAGACATTTACCCTTACTATTTATCTGCTAAGTTATAGGCGCTGTAAGCGCTTAACTAGTTAGATTAACTAAAGGCTCCTTTAGCCTATTATAAGCCCTAATATTATTACTAGTGGTATTAAGTTGTTAACATTAAAAGTTATAAACTTTAACATTAGTAATGTTATATCTAGTAATTATATACTAGCACTAGATGTAACTAATCTAGTAAGCATTAGTGTAGAGAAGTTGCGTTATATTAATGTAACAGAATTTATAGAAATAGTTAAGGGCACAACTTATAGTAACTCTAAGGGTTTAGTTAATAATTTAATTAATAGTAATTTTAATAAAGGTCTTAATAAAGCTTTTAAAGATAAATAAAGTAATTATATATTTTTATTTTATATATACTTATAGCAAGCACTTCTGTGATGTATAATAGTGTTGTAAAGCACTATTTACTTAGTGCAGCTAATTAGACGCTGTGCGCTGTTAGTTGCTTACTAGTTTTAATAACTGCGCAGTGTTAGGTATGTAACTGCTCTCTAGTCCCCTTGTATTAGCTTGTACGCCTTTGTCTAACCCACAGCCTATCTACATATTGCATGTATTAAGACAAATTCCTAGCTATAGATTACCTAGTTGCTAGCATACTATTATAGTTTTATACACTTACTATTTCTAAAGGTTTTCTAATTATAATAATGCTTATTAGTTTAATAGTTTTAAAAGGTCTATAAAAATGCTTATATCTTACTTAAATAATTTAAAGATGTAGTAGTAGTAAATAAGGTTATATAAAGGCTTAACTATATTAAAGTAAAACTATAGTTAAAAATTAAAGAAGCTAAAGCTATTTTAATTATAGTAATGTTATGTTACTGCGTGTTTTAATTATTATAAACTATTTACTTATATTTACTACCTGCTGTTTAACATAGTTTAACTCTACAACACTAATTAATTAATTACGTGCAATATATATTTACTTTAGTAAGACTTTTCTCTCTCTTTATTTACTGCTGCTGCCTAGCCTGCTTATTATTAATCTAATGCTTTATAATTACTTATATATGTTATATCTTACTTATTTTTACCTACTTTTACCTCTAAATTAGGCAATTTTTAGTTATAATTAGTAAAAAATAATTAAAAAGTTATAATTTTTTATGCTAGTTAAACACTAGCGCCTTTTATATCCTTTTAAATAATCTTGTAACATGTACTTTTACTGCTAGGCAGAAACTCTAGTCTAGTTAAGTGCTCTTGCTACTAAAGTAAAAGCTAAGGTATATATAGGCCTTTTCTTTTTAGTTAAACTTTTTTTAATTATTTCTAACTTTTTTACTCTAATTAGCTAAGTTTCTTCTACTTTTTTAATTTAAGCTGTACTAAACACTGTATAGTTACTCTATTCTCTACCTTGCCTTATAAGTGCTTATTTACCTTTATTAACTAGCTAAGTCTTCCCTCTGTCTATGCGTTAGGCTGTACTAAACACTTTACAGTAATATAGTCTTACTTTTTCTTTTTTTATTACTCTTTTTAATTAACTAAACTATCTTTTTACACGCCTTTAAACTTTTTTTTTTTGCTTAACTATGTTCTTAAACCTTTTCTTACTATACTTTTTTTTAATTAACTATATTTACTTTTTAACTGTTGCTTATTACCTTCCTGCCCTTTTTTAAATAGTTGCATGTGTTAGATTTAGTTGCTAGTGTTATGTATTAATAAGTATATCTAATCTTTTTATATTTTTAGACTAACTATAATATAACTTTAGGCTATAACTATTTTAGATTAAGTTTTTTTTTTTATTTACAGTTATGTATTTTATTATTATGCTTTATATGCTTATTTTTCTTTTTTTTTTTTGTTGTTCCTGTTTCCTTCCTAGACGCTAGACCTAGACCTAGACCTAGCTACCTTAGACAACAATTAGCAATAATTAGCAGGCACAAAGTTAAGACAGAGTTCTAGAAAGTCTAGTGCGTACTAGTTAGAAGGGACTGCATGCGTGCTAGTGCGTACTAGCAATTAGGCAACTAGGCACATGCAACATTTGCTATATTGCTTTAGCAATGCTGTATTAGTGGGTAATTAGAGGGCAATTAGAGGGCAATTAGAGGGCTATTAAAGGGTAATTAGAGAGTAATTAGAGGGCATTTAAGACATCTATAATAATTAGTTTATCTAATTACAATAATTAGTTTACTAATTATTTAGCTAGGTCTCTCCTAAACCTAGTTTATTAGTAGGCACTAAGGGAAAAATAATTTAGATAATTTTACTATAAAACTACTATCTAGCTTAGTCTATTTAGTTTTTATTTAGATTATTCTTAATAGTGCCTAAGGTTATAAGGCTAAGGGCTAGGTTTAGGCTCTTCTACAGCTAGGTAGTGTCTATTAACAAGTCCCCTTAGTTGTACAATATAAACATTCCTTAGTAGAGCACTATAGTAGGGGCATCCTTATAGTCCTAGGAAGATTCTAAGCAGACAGTAAAGCATTATATGCTAAAAGCTATATTACATAAAACTATCTTTTTTAGTTAACTAGCTCTTTAGAGTCTAGAAAGTTCTACGCTTACATAGGATAGCCTAAAGAGTGCCTATTAGTTTAGATAGCTGTTACTGTCTAGCTAAGAAGTATGTATAGTCTATATTATTTAATTCTTTTACTTAGTTAGCTAAATAAGGCAGATTTAACACAAAAATAATTTAATATAAGTGTGTTTATTATATAGAAAAGTGTTTATAGTGCGTTTATATAAGCAGCTAAGCGCTAATAGGTCTAGTGTGTAGATATAGCACATATTTTTAAAAGAACTACTTAATTAAAAAATTATATCTATACTTAGCATACTTTATTTTAACTTTATTATTAACAACACCTGCTGCAGCTACTTATATACTCTTCTTTAAAAATAATAATAACAATTGCCTATAAGTTGCTCTACCTAGGCTTCTATATAATGCGCTAAAGATACGCAGACATGTAATATATACTTATAACTATGCTAAGTTTTTTTATTAAATTCTTTTAGCTACTTTTAAATTTAACATCTATTTTACTAAAACTCTTTACTAAACTTTTCTTTTATACTTACTATCTCTACTTAGAACTATAGCTAGCTTTAAATCTGCTACTAAGTTTATCTTTAAGCTTAACCTACCCTATAACGCACTTGCCTAGCATAATAATATAAAGATGTAAGCCTAGTAGCCTTCTTTTATTTTATAGGTCTTCTGCAACGCGCTTTCTGTCTATAAAAAGATGTTTAGTTAATAAAGTGTTTTTTTTAAAGTTAAAAATAAAGCTTATTTATTACATCCTTTTTTTTAGCTGCACTGTGCATAAAACCTAACACCCTAAACGCACGCACCTTACACTATAGGCAACCCCTTTAGAGAACCTTCTTATATAAAACAAGAGGATGTGCTAGGGCAGCTATAAGAATAACAATAATAATTGCCTATAAGCGCTGCTCTGTCTACTCTAGTGTACAGCGCTTTAGGAAACTAGTTTAAATAAGTAAAGCTATTACTAACGCTTTACACCTAAACTATAGTAAGAATAAGCATAGTTAGTTTAGTATTCTAGAAAAAACTGCCTACGCCTTTATTAATATATCCCTAAGCTTTATATAGTTAGAGTTAATAATATGTTTTAATAACACTTCTAACTATCTAACTACAGCTTATTTGCATTATAATAAATGTGCATACTACTTATATTAGCTGCTTTATTATCTAATAGGCGCCTTTAACGCTTATGTGTTAATCTGCTTAGAGACACTACACTAGCTACTAAATTAGTGTGTAATATATCTACATTATGCAATAAGCTCTAACAAACTGTAGTAATTAGAGTATAGAGAGTTCTTAACTATCTTAGTGTATGTAGCATAGAGGACTAGCACATAGCCTGTTTGCCTTTATAACCTAGCTTAGAAGCGCATAGGCTAACAGTAATTTTATTTAATATAATAAAAGGCAATAAGACTATTCTAGGCAGTAATAAGTAGTAACTACTACTAGTTAGCGTGTGTAGGACCTAGGCTAGTATAAGGCTCCTTATAATTACAGCTGCGCATTGCCTGTCCCTTAGCAACATATACAACTCTACACCTAGTAAGTATAGTACGCTAAACGCAGTAAAGGCTGCTACAAATAAACTATTTAGACTAAAAAAGTGTGCTATAACTATAAAAAAACTGCCTTAATAACTAGAAATATTACTAGGCAAGAAATTATTTTATAAAGAAAAGTTGTTATTAAATAGTAACTCTAGTACTATAGTTAACACTATAGACTTAAATAATATATTAATTATAACTAGTTTAAGAGGTAGACTATATTACTCTAACTAGTTCTATTGCTAGTAATATTTATATTATGTAGCCTATATAGCTAGACTGTTATTTTATATATAACTACTTAATAAAGCTCTAGTAGCATTGTGTATACTTAGCAACCTAGAGACGTTGCCTATTCTAGGAAGTGTGTTGTTTTTATAAAACTTACTTTATACTATAAGCATAATACGCTTAAACTTGCTTTTAATAAATGCTAGATGCAACTTTATAAACTCTTAGTCTAATAGCAGACAATTCTGTACACTACTAGTGCTATACTTACTAGACTTAATAAGCACTATAACTTTATTACTTTTAATATTTTTTTGTTTAGTAATAAGCCTTACTAGCTTCTATTAGTTTAGGTATAAAAAAAACACTAAAAATAAAAGTAAAACTAAAATATTATTCTTAAACACACTATAGACCTTTAAAAAGTACTAAAGAGTAAATGCCTAACATATCTTTTAAATATGCTGTAACGTAAGGCTAGCCTTACTTTTTAGCGTTAGCGCAGTCTTTTTAGTAGGCAGAGGTAAGGCGCTTTAATATAGCATAAGTGCTAGATTATAACCTATGCAATAGGCAACCTTTTCTAAAAAAGGTTGCTATGTTAATTATATAAATAAGTTATTTTAGAAATACTAAAGTAAGTGCTTATAATAACACTTAGAGTTAATTAGGTTTTACTACTTAAGCTTAATGCTAGCTTATTAGTTTAGCTATTTATTTATCTAATTAGAGGGTCTACTTTTGTGTTTATTATACTAAAATGTAACTACATAATTTTATAAATTAGCTAAAGTGCTTTTAACCCCCTCTTCTGCAGCCTCTAATTTAGGTTTATTGTGTAGGGGTGTAGACCTAGGCAGAGGTGTTATAGCAGGAGTAACAGGTGTCTAACTACTACTAGCAGATGCCTAATCTAGCAACGTTATAGTTATTGTTTACCTTAATATAAAAAGCTTTATTTTATAATAATCTTTTACTTTTATAGGTTGCCTTTTTTTTATCTTTTACTTTACCTAGCTGCTAGCCTGTCTATTACTTGCATCTAGATTAGTGCTAAGACAGTTAAACATATAAAAAAGGATAAATAATATAGTAACTATAGTCTTACTATAACTATATATGCTATAACTAAACTACTACATTAAATTACTTATATCTTAAGTAATTAAGATGTCTTATTAGTATACCTGCTTAATTCTAGAGATATCTATACTTATCCTAAGCATAGTTGTATAGACAATAATCTAGATAGAGGCATTAGCGCTTTTAAAATTTTAATATATCTTCTGCTAGTTTGTGTCTGCAACCTAACTAGTATACGCCTAGACTACCTTCTTAGCATCTGCTATAGAGTAGTGTCTATCTAACATAAGACAAGATTAGAGGAGCTTTATAAGGTTAGTAATATAGGTGTAACTATTAATAAACACACATGTCTTTAGAATAAGCTTTAGGTTGCTAGAAGAACTAGTAGTACTAAACTTATAATTAATAATATGTAAGAGCTAAGCATACATGCTCTTACTATAATTATTAATTAAAATAATAGCGTACGCAATCTTAGAGTAATCTACGCATGTTCTAATTACCTCTAGGCTGCCTATTAGATTATTACCTATCCCTAGACCCTCTAGCCTAAAGCTACTAAAACAGCGTACTGCCTCTTCTGTCTGCTTATTAAACATAGCAGTATAAGTAAAGAACATTATATTAAAAGATAAACACTACTAGAGCTTATAAAACTATAAATACTTTTTCTAGAAATTTTTTTACTGTTATATAATATAGCACTTATCTAATGCTACTAACCTAACCTAAGCATAGAATATAGTGTTAGTAAATAGCTATTAGAACACTAGTAATGCAGCCTACTTTAAACTTAGTAAAATATAAGTGTATAAAAGCTACTAGATCTTCTAGAATATTTTTAAGTTAGCATTTTTTATTTATTTAGTAACTAGACATAGACATGCTCTAGAATACTAGTAGATTACTTTAAACTACTTATTTTTTAGCTTTAACAGTAGTATAATCTAAAGCGTAATGCTGCCTGTAAACATAAAATACACATATAAAATAATACTTTTTTTAAAGCTAGTGCAGGCTATAAGGATTATATCTCTAAGGCTATACATAAGCTAATAGACAGCGCGCACCTGCTGCTTATATAGCTCCCTACTGCCTAATAACTTCTGCATAGCCTAAGTAAGCAATAGTGTTTAATACTAGATATTACACTTTATAAAACACTTATATACTAAATTCTATAAGGCATTAGCACTTAGAGTATAACAGGCTTTAACATAAAAAAGTATTACACTAGCTAGTCTATATACTTAATTTAGCACTATATAGTCCTTATCTAGCACTAAATAAGTAGTCTTTTCTAAGCAGACAGCTAGAAGACTTAGCGCAAGCTGTACTTGTGCTGGCCTCCTACCTAAACCCTAATTCCCTGCGCGCTAACCTGGCCCTCTAGTCTGCATAGTAGCTACTACAGCAAATAATTAGCAGTACACATTAAAAGGTGTGTAAATAAATACATAAATAATATGTAAAAAGATACTTATAATATTTAGTGTCTAAACTGCTTACTACGCAAGTGTTAGTACTGTTTTACCTACTGCAATAGAACTATACGCACAGGACAAAATTAGCAGATCTAGAAGCTAGAGGTAGTTTATAATAGCAAAGACAAATAGCGCCTAAAATATAAGTGCCTTGCAATACATAGGCGTAGATAATAAGAGGGGGGGGGGTTTAGAGTAACGCGTGAAATTAGTTGTAGAAAAGGTTGCGTTACGCGCGCAGATAGATTTAAATTGCCCTAGACATTATTAGATTCTGTTTAAAATATGCTTATAATGTTCTTACTAAAGTTTCACGCGTTGTATTAACTTTTAGAGTCTGTGTATAATATACTTATTGTACTATTAAAAATCACGTCTTTATTCTTAAGCAGTTAAAATTAGTTGTGTACACAAAAAATCACTAAAGTCCTTTAGACAGCTAATAAGAGAAAACGTTAGTTGCAGGGGTTTAAAACCACTAACCCTGGGTTATACTCCGTTAGGAGTAGCAGTATGCATGGTGGTATGTGCGTTGTCGGTTCTCTCATCAGCCGGCTGAGCTAGCTGAGATAACAAATTGCAGCATTTTGCAGCATGTTGCAGCAAATTGCAGCAAATTGCAGCATGTTGCAAGCTGGTCGCGCATAGGGCTAGTGCGCGAGGGACTCGGATCGAAAAAAACAAAAGCCGAGCAACACGAGTAGAGCAGAAAAAGGATCGAAAAATCAACACGATCAATACAATCAATCATCATCCCATACATCATATCCAAACCCATCATTCATCTCAGGAAGCCTAGAAACAGTGCTTCAATCTAACAACTTATTTATTCTAGTATTTTCATCTACTATAAATTAGCTTTTTTAATAAAGCTTTTTTTATTACACCTACACACTAATTACCTGCCCTAACAAATTCAACGAACAGCAGGATTCAACTCGAAACAAATGATAACTAATAGTAATCAGCTGCTTTGCTTCGACGTTCCTATAATCTTTGTTATGAACTAGCTTTCCTGTCCTCTACAAGTAACTTTAGAGTAACTACAGTCTAGTAGATTGTTATAAATGTTTCTATAAACAACTATGATTTATAATGCGATTATATCGACTTGTGTCCATCTCATAGGGAAAGGGTCTATAAACTCCCCTAATACCCTTTCATAATCACAGGCTTACATCAGACGTAAGCGTATCCAGATGTGCTAACAGCCATCTACAACATATATGATGCCCGGAAGTCACATTACCATTCCCTGTATGATAACGAATGACAATTGAAGAACGGTTTCTAAAAGCTAATGTTAAGTCTTAAGCGTAATAATTTTCCTTCTTTCATTCCTCCTTACTGCTGAACAGGGGTGTGGCCTTGAAGATGCTGCGAAAAACTTGTACAGGGACATGGTTGCCAGCATGGGTGCTAGAGTCTACTTTCGTCTTGTCTATTTTACATTAACGAAGAATGGGGTTAACAAAAGTTCAACAGACGGTAGGCTAACGCGCTCTATTAAATTAGCCTTTATTATATTGCTAAATAGCTAAAGAAAGCCTCTCTTAAGAATATCATTTGTTACTGTTGTAGAAAGGTGCTTGAAAGCGACGCGTAGTAGGGCTAACTTACTCGTTTGCCTGTCTCACTTTTCTAATAAACACGTTATAGCGCTTTAGAGTATTTTTTTCAAGTTTACTATAAGTATATATCTCTAACTATTTAACTAGATAGTATTATTTATTATTTTATAGTTTTAAGTTAAAAATTTTTAGTTAACGTACTTCACAGGCAAGTTGCTCACACACCTAAGTTGCTTACTTTTGCTAAGACCCTACTAAACTACCCTTTCTACACTAATGCATTCCTAACAACACTACTTAGACGCGCTAAAAGAATGTAAGATATAGTTTACACTCTAAACTTTTAAACAAGACATAAAACTTTTAAAAAAACGTGCTGTAGCTATGTACAAGGTCCTATAAATAACAATAAATAACTATAGCGCTAGACAACCTTTACAAGCTAATTCTACAGCTAACTTACAAAGGCTACACAATAAAACAAGCAGGTAATTGTTAAGACTATACTTAAGCTATATGCGCAAGGATTTTCCCCTTAGATAGCATTTATGGCTAATATAGCTAATTCTTTGCGCGCTAAGCAAAATCTAGGCCATGTTAGCATAAACTAGCCTAGTACGTTTGTAAAGC
>NW_022985183.1:466402-470112 GCF_010093535.1 Lindgomyces ingoldianus | reverse complement strand
AGTGTATTGTCTGCAAATAACGCATCGCTTGCTACTACAAGGTAGTCTTCTCCTCCCAATTAGAGTGCGTACGTCCGTGTCGCATGTAGGTACAGGATGACTCGATCGGCTGCATCCTGATGGTCAGATGCGGGATTCGTGAGAAACCGTGCGAGGCGTGATGTGGCGAAGGCGATGTCCGGTCTCGTAGTGACTGCTGCGAAGAGCAGAGATCCGATCTTCCGCTAATATCAATTTACTTCTGATAGGGTTGCGAAACCAGATTGCGGCATAAGTTTAATCCCACTCATAGGTGTAGCGTGCTGCAGGTCCTTTCTGTTAGCTAGCCTAGCTATCTTGTTAATATATAATGCCTATAACAGCTAAATTATTTGTTGCTGTTAATCTCTAATAATCTTAACTCCTAGGAACTATTATAGGTCCTTGCCTCCTGTTAGGGTATACTTCTCTTGTAACTAGTCTACTACATGCTGTGCATCTGCTTTAGAGCCTTTCTTGTGCGCAACAATAAGGTTGTCTACGTAGAAGAAGACAAATATTCCAGCTTTAGTTATGCAGCAGGGTTTGTGTAGGACAGCTAAGAACCTAAGGCCTTCAAGAGTTGTTGTAAAATAGTGTTGCTAGAGTAGAGGAGAAATTTGCAGGCTGTATAGTGCCTTTTAAAGCTTTAGTATTGTACCTGGTTTCTGATAGCCTCTTGGCATCCGCATGTAGATATCGCGGTCGATTGCTGCATGTACAAACGCGTTAGTTATGTTGTATTGTTTAAGCTCTAGGTCAAAGCGTGCGGATATCGCCATTAGCATTTAAAATAAGCGTCCTGCTAGGGTGGCAGCGTAGGTATCTTGTGTAGTGATGTTTCTCTGTTAATCGCCGCAGACTACTAGTCGCGCCTTGCATCTTTGCAATCTGTAGTGCTTGTCAAGCTTGTAGGTGTACACCCACATACAATCCAGAATCTGCTGTCCGGCTGCCTTGATTGGCTTTGTCTAGACCTCTGTCCAGGATTTTATTGTCTAATGACTGTCTAGGTGCGTTCTTTCCGCTGCCTTAAACATCTTATGTAGAGGGTGCTCCTCTAGTTGCTTTTAGGTTAATAGCGGAGGTGGCAGCTGGCTTCTATAAGGTGTCTTCCTTTTAGATAGCATCCTTATTAATGCCGCTTTATCTAGCGTCTTGCTACTATGCTTTCCTACACTTCTAGATCTTGTGCCGGCTATAAAGGCTGCAGCCCATAGTACAGTCTTTAGCGACCCCATTTAGCTCGGCTCTAGTGCTGCTCCAGCCATTGACTGCATGAGCAATGCTGCAGGTAGCGGAGTGTTTAGAGGAGACAGATAGTTATCTCTAATCTTCCTTCCTTAATAGTAGCCTAGTGGGTCTACTTTGTTAAAATTTAATGTATTGTCCGCAGTGTTATCTTTGTAGAATAACTCTGTCTCTGGCTAATAACTAGGTGTTAGAAGCTTAATTGTTCTAATATATGTAGCAATTTCCTCTACTGTGTTATGCATAAGGTTATCCATTAGGTCTTTAGGCTTGCTGCTAAAGATTAAGTGTTTGTTAAAAATAACATTGCGTGTACGGATTACTTTCGCTAGCGGTGGTATCTATACGCAGTAGATGTTCAACAATTAGTACCTAACTAGATATCTAATCCACGCCTTTAGGTCTAGCCTCTGTAGCCTAGATTTGTTCTAATGTGTGTTATTAGTCATTGCGAATGCTTTGCAGCTATAGGCTCTTAGATGTGTAAGGCTTAGCTTTTAAATTAACGTAACAACTCTATTATTTAGAGCTGCTTGTGTGAAGAAGATCTTGTATAGTGTCTTCTAGTTGTTGGCATAGTTTGGCGTCTAATTGTATAGGTATACGCCGGCTCTAGTGATGTATGGCCATACGTCCTATGGTAGGTTGGCATCCAGTTGCATAGCCTGTAACTTCTCCTTGTTCACACCCCCTGAGCGTTCAGCTCCTCCGTTCTAGGCTTGTGTATCTAGTGCTGAAGGCTTAACAGTTATTCTATGCGATGCTAGCCAGCGTTCTACCTCTAGTTTTACTGTTGTAATCTTGTTGTTAGCTTTAATAACTTTTATAGTAATGTTGTAATAGTTCTTTAGAAAGAGGATAAAAATTATAAGAGCTTTAATAATTAATTTAGCAGGCCTATTATCCTTAAAGTAGAGGTCCCACTAGAGGCTAGAATACTTATTAGTAATTAGCATTTAACTCTGCTCTTTTGTAATGCTCTGTGCTTTATATGCATAGAAATTAATTAACAGTCTCTTGCTAGGTCCGCTGTTGCTAATTTGCAGTGCGCAGCTAATTTGTTGTTGTATCTTAGCTCTGCCACACAAGTTACATTAGACTGTTGTGATTCCTTTAATTCGCACCCCCTCAGCTTGCTGTACAAGGTGTTAAAGTGTAGCTAGTCCAGAGTGTCCCAGACGCTTATGCCATAGCTCTGCTAATGCCTTTTGTAGACCACGTTTAGTTCTTGTGTTAATTATGTGTGTATAATATAAGCCCTCCTGTAGTGGATGGTACTCTAACACCTATTAGCCATAGATCTCTGTGAGATCTCTAATTGTTGTCCTGTCTAGGGCCTTTAAAGCAGTCAGCTCTGCTTGTGTGTCCCACCAGATTCCTTTCTGTTGCAGTAGGCAGAACAAGACTAGGTTGCACAGCAGGTCTAGGCACAGTGCAGCGTTATAAAGTACAAGACTGTATGCTTAACTGTGTGTTCTATGCTTGCTCTTTAGGCTTAGTGTAATTAATCTGTAGCCTTAAATCCATATGCAAGAGTTTCTAGACTAGATAAAGTCTCCTAGTGTTAGTAGACAATAGTTGTAGATCTAATTAGGATTGTTTGTAATGTGGCATGTTAAGCCTAAGTTAAGGATAAATAATTCTCTTAGTAGATATCTGTTCTAGTTTAAATTAACCATAGCTAGCAATGCAGCTGCCTTAACTCTTAATACTTCCTAGCCTTTAAGTTAGTCTTCTTGTATCTCTAGCGTAGGTGTATGTAAACTCTTTAGGATTAGTATCCTTAAATTATGTCTGCGCTGCCCTCTTAGTAGGCCTTAAAATTCTGAGTTGTGCTTGCGCTTTAATGCCACAAGCTCTTTGACTCTCTCATTTAGCATCCACTAGTCTGGTGCTCTGTCTGGATAGACATAGAAGCAGTCCTTTAGTGCATGGATGTGTCCGCATGCAGGACATTTAGTGCCTCCTGTTTTAGCAGGTTTCTGGCTTAAGAATAACTTCCTGTTATCTTCTTAATAACGTTAATGTTAAGGTCTACCCTGTTTTCTTAACGTTGCGACTTCTGCACTACAGGCGTCCCTGTTTGTGCCCTGGGTGGTCTTCCCACTTTTAGCGAGGTATGACGAGTTATCTGTTGTAAAGGCAGCTTTATGCTTTCCTGTACGTATTAGATAATTTAACATTATATGTTCTTAGAAGCGCTTTATCATTTCTTTCTAATTCATGTCTAGTGCGAACCGTCCGCTTTCCTGAAAGGTCGTAGACTAATAAGGGGCGACTTTATTCACAGCAGTCAGAAAGTCCTTTGCCACAGCATTAAACTGCGTTGTTTCTGGAACATTTTGTGTCTCCGCTTCTGTGGCAGCGTAGTCATACTCCGCTAGCCACAGGTCCCATATGCTCGCGTTTCTTAGCGGCTTCAGGGATGCATTGTATCGGTC
>NW_022985183.1:445038-465782 GCF_010093535.1 Lindgomyces ingoldianus | reverse complement strand
GTGTTGCTCGGCTTTTTGTTCTGCCGATCCGAGTCCCTCGCGCACTAGCCCTATGCGCGACCAGCTTGCAACATGCTGCAATTTGCTGCAAAATGCTGTAACATGCTGCAATTTGCTGCAATTTGCTGCAACATGCTGTAAAATGCTGCAATTTGCTGCAACATGCTGCAAAATGCAGCAATTTGCAGCAACATACTGTTCGAGCTTATTGCTCGTACTATGTAGCAGCTTTCGTCAAACGTTCCTCCTGTCTTGACAGTAGGTGCGCATATCTGACAAGAGCTTAAAGTAACATTTAAGCATAAGTACAACTATAAGAGAGCTCTCTGCAAGAGTCCTAGGGTAATTTAGGGCAGGTTTAGCCTTATAGAGAATATTAAAGCTAAGCATAGCATCTAGGATAATAACACGTACAACTTTAGCAAGACAGGCTTTATAATAGGCTAAACATATATTAACTATACTTGCGCTTAAAACTTTACTTTAAGCTCTAAATAACGCTTTACAAACGTACTAGGCTAGTTTATGCTAACATGGCCTAGATTTTGCTTAGCACGCAAAGAATTAGCTATATTAGCTACAAATGCCATCTAAGGGGAAAATCCTCGCGCATATAGCTTAAGTATAGTCTTAACAATCACCTGCTTGTTTTTATTGCATAGCCTCTATAAGTTAGCTGTAGAATTAGCTTGTAAAAGTTGTCTAGCGCTGTAGTTATTTATTGTTATTTACAGGACTCTGTACATAGCTACAGCATGCTTCTTTAAAAGTTTTGTGTCTTATTTAAAAGTTTAGAGCGTAAACTATATCTCACATTCTTTTAGCATGTCTAAGTAGTGTTGTTAGGAATGCATTAGTGTAGAAAGGGTAGTTTAGTGGGGTCTTAGCAAAAGTAAGCAACTCAGGTGTGTGAGCAACTCGCCTGTGAAGTACGTTAACTTAGTATTTTTTTTATACTTATTCTTACTATAGGGGTATAATTAGTAGATAGGACGTCTAGCTGCTTTTAAAGCCTCTTCTAATATATAAACATAAAATAACGTATTTTACAAGCAAGTAGTCTACATAATGAAATAATTTACTTTAATAAAAATTATAGTACTTAAATTCTACTTGACTTTGCTACACCTATATTAATTTATAAAATAATAAAAGAAATCTAATTAATAATATCTACTTTATAAATAGTATATGTTTTAACTTAATAACTCTGTATCAGGAGAATGAGGGCCAAGAATCCGTTTGCGCATCTGAAAGCATGCCTTCATTAGTAAGATGGCCTTTTATTGCGGCTTTAGGACTTCAGCGTGAACACGAGGTTGTTCATACTGGTCAACATACTGGATGCTCTGCACCAAGTACCTCTCTCTTGGCTCCATCACTTACACTTCTAGCCCTCCAGCCTCCTTCCACCGCCCTTGACTCCAAAAAGTTGATTCCAGGCCCCAGGTTGGCCATGCTGGTGAGCGTTGGTGGGTGCTCTGCAGCCTATGACTAAAGAAGGCTGTCCTTGTCAGGTATGTTCGCTCACCTGGGCTCAACTGCCCCTGAATTATCAAGATTCAAACCTGGATATCTTTTTACAAAAGCCCGTATTTTAATTTAATTTCTCGCATGTCCCATTCCCTTCTCAGCTGCCCATCATCCAACGACCTGATCCAGCGAACTTGTTCACACAAGATCTCATTATCTCTCACCATGCTAGGCGGCGTGTCAAACACCCCGCTAAGTTCTCTTTCTACCATCCTCAGTCCCGCTTCTTGACCCGCAGGCCTCCGTCCTCCCTCATTCGGCCTGACTAACAAAGAACTCGCCGCTATCCATTGCGGCACCGATGGGACCGTCAAGATATCCACAGTGATAGTGTCGACGTCAATCCTCTTTTCATTCCAATTTTTAGGTGGAAATGGGAGCCAGGGCCCTTTCGTTAGGAACTCGTTCAGCATGCAGACAAGACTGTAACGCCAAAGCGCCGCGCAGCCCCTTTGAAGCTCATAGCTGCCGAAGAAGCGGAGAGTGATTTCGAGCCGGTTGACTCTGGGTGTGATCGCTGGAATCAAAGTTGGAGTCGCATAAAGCCGTCCGATATTTTCCACGATGCAATCAAGCCTGTACACTAGCTTGTTCACGCGGATGACCCCATGGAGGATTTCGCAGGCTTCAGAATAAATTTGCCGGTTTATGAGGAGAGATGAGCTGGATATTTGAGGCCGGGCATAGGCAACGCACTTGTAGCCAAGATTGCCCCCTTCAGTGGGGTCTCTGATGCTGTAATGAGTAGTGCGGCAATCGTCTGGTGATGAGGGACAAGGGGATGGTGTGAAGAGCACGGTTTTGTAGACTTGGTCGCGGAGTTCACGGGACAGGGAGAAGAAAGTCGACATTTTTGTGATCTTTGAGGGGCGAAGGCCTAGGAAGTGAGACGTTGGTCGGAAGATTCCGATGAGGTTGATGAAGTTATATAGAATTAAAAGTGGCTGAAGGCTGAACCTTACCCCACCTTACCCCGCACCCGTTTTCGAACATTAAATGGTCGGCGCTCGGACCCCCACGCAAGGACTAAAACGGCGGCAGTGTCCGGTATCTAACGGGAATCTAGGTGATTTAGCACTTGGTATCGCCATCGCTTGCAGCGAGGGGGTCGATCCGCTCCGGCTATATGCCCCCTTGTGAAGTGGCGAATCTACAAGAGGTGGGCTTGTTGACCGGCTGCTAGGGAGAAAACCGAGTTTGATTACGGGGCTGAGGGGCTTTGGTTGGCCCGCTTAGACTTTGCACAGCCACAGGTCTGACGGCCACGACCTTGTTCCGTTAGACCGCGTTACGATTATGTCATAATCCTGTGCCAGCCAAATTGGTCATCATTCCGATCAGAGGTACTGGCTGGGGTAGCGATCCTCTATGAATCAAGCGCGCCTCGCAGCCTTACAGCTAATTATTACTTCTTAGTAGTACTATTAGATTCTCCAGCTTCTATAGAGATGCCTATAAGGTTGCGACAGTAATGCAAACGTAGTGGAGGCCTTCTAGCGTACTGTGTTTTAGCGTGTAATGCACGGCCTCGCGTAATGCACGGTTCTGCGCGAAGCTGTTAAAACTTCAACCACCTCTCTCTTAACTAATATAGGCAGTATTAAGGCTGCTTTAGAGTTGCTAAAATTGCTAAAACCTAGAGAATTACTAAATTATGCTGTAGTAGCTAAGCAGTATAGTGTTAATTAATCTACACTCTTAAGGCGTTACTAACGTGTTCCCCACCTGCGTGCAGAGAAACTTAAAAATTAGTAACTACTTAGCTGTCACAATTGTGCACGAGTAAGGTTATAGAGCTTCACAGAGGTCTAGTTTAATTACTACGTGAGGTATTATAGTAGGTACAAGACGTTGTGTAAGAAACAGAAAAGTTTAAAAAGAAATTAGTAATTAAATACTTAGCTTAAAAGTCTAAGCACTTTAAGTATAAATTAAGCTTATTCTAAGTTTAGTTAGTGTTAAGGCAGTTTATACTTAAGTTTATATCTATGTTATGTTATGTTTATGTTAGATGTGCACTAATAATACTCTAGTACACGTCTAATACAGTTATGTCTAGGATCTAGAGAGGATACTGTAACAGTACCCCCCCTTTTATTAGAAAGGGACTTCTTTACATTAGTAGTTCTAGCATTAGGTTGTTTTTATTAAAGTATAAGTTTAGTTTAGATAAGTATTAGGCGTAGAATTAAGTTACTATAGAGTTCTTTTATAAGGCTTTTATAAGTTTTTATAATAGTTTGTTATATCTAGTTTATTTTATAAAGTATTTATAAATATATTTCTTTTTATTAAACTAGATTTATTTAATGTTTTTTATAACATATTTTAGTTTATTATTTATAATAATAAGTTTAAGTAGCAGGTTTAGCTATTTAGGTAGATAGTTAGATTTAAAGGCTACTTAGCGCAGCAATAATACGTAGAACACAGGGTGTATCTTTATGCTGTTAAGTAGGATTAATTAGTAAGCATGTAATAAAACTATATAAGCTACTATAAAAAAGCTAAAGTTCTTTTAATTAAGTTTTTTTAATTATTAGTTTATTTAAATATTTCTAGTGTCTAGCTAGACCTTCTTGCTAGCTACATACATAAAGGCAGAAGTTTAAAATTAGTTTACATACTCTTATTAAAAAGCTTAAGCTTATATAAGCTTTTTATAAACATATTTAAATATATTTTAAATTTTATTAATAAGTCTATTTACATCTATTACTTATATAGATTAATAAGTTAGTTAAGAAGTATTTAAAAATAATTTAAATTTTATTTAAAAGTAGTATTTATAGTTTACTAAAAATAAAGATACTTATATTAATTTAAATGTTATGTTATTAGCTTTAAACTATGCTATAGCTAACTATTTTACTTAGTTATTTTACTAGTAGTTTATATATGCTTATAGGACTTATTTTATTACAGTGTTTATATTCTTAGTCTAGCTATTAGTCTCTAAGTAAAAAGCTGTAGATAGATAGAAGATAATTTAGAGCTATTTATAAAGTTTATTCTAGAAGGCTAAGACAAACTATGTACCTCTGTCTAATATAATTATGTTAGGCAGGCTATAGTAAACTTATACATATTAGTAGAATAACTAGGCTATATTAGAGGCAGTTATAAAAAAATATAGTATTAAGTGTTAATACTTAGTTAAGTAATTAATAACTACTATAATATTTATGTACTTTTTAGATAAAAGTAAGTTTATAATAAAATTAATTAATATGTTTTTTTAAGCTTATTTAAAGATTAAAAGTAGTTTAAGCAGGCTATTATACCTTTTTTAAAAGGCCTTTACTTTACAGTAAGTATAGCAACATAATACATATTAGCGTACAGTATAGAACATGCAGGGCTAGTAGTACTCTCTCTATAGTAGGTTAAGAGTCTTTCCTCTGCCTAAGTGTCCTTTAACAGGTAAGTTGTGTATAATTTAAAGTAGTTTAATTCTTAGTTTATTAAAATTAAAAATTATAAGTTAGTTATAGTAATATAGCTTACTATTTTAGTTTTTATAGTTAGCTAGTGTTATCTTTTTTAACTAACTAGCGCTATTTTAAAGCAGGTCTAAAGTTTCTTAGATAAATTTATTATTTAAATACTTATTAGTAATAATTTAATTAATTATTTAATTTATTTTATTTAAGTTAAGGTCTAAAAATAGCTTAAGTTAAAGTAAAGTTTAGTGTTAAGCCTTTTATACTTTTTTTTAAGTAAAGATGTTTTAGGATTACTTTATAAAGGCATCTAGTTTCCCTCTATTTTAACTAGGATAATAAGTAATCTTAAAATTAAAATAAGATAAGTATTTAAACTAATAGGCTTATTAGTAGCTAAGTTATTTTATAGTTATAAAGTACTATAAGTTTTTATAGTTAAATAAGACCTATATTAGATGCGCTGCACTTTCTAGTTTAGGTTGCTATTATTTAAAGTAGTATACTATAGTAAGTAATTTCTTATTATAGATCTTATAATTACCTTCTATAAGACTTATTCTTTTTAAGAAATATATAATAGGCCTAATAGTCCTATCTAGCTTAGTCTAGAAGAGAACTTCTACTACTATGTAGTCTAAGGCATTAGCTTCTATAAGTATTAGTAGTTTAGAGTTAAAGTAGTAAAGTATTAGAGCTTTAGTAAAGGCTTTTTTTAGCTAGTTAAAGAACTATTAGTAATTTAAGTTAAAGTTAAATTAAATCTTTTTTTAATAAGTGTAATTATAAGGCTTACTTGCTATAAGAAGTTATTAATAAATTATTAGTAAAAGTTAGTAAATTTTATAAAAGCTTAAACATCTTTTATGTTTTTTAAGTATTACTAATCTAGCACAGTTTAAACTTTAATAAAGTCTATTTAAATGCTATTTATAAAGATTATATATCTTAAATATGTAACTTTTAATTAGTAAAACTTACATTTGTTTATGTTAAGTTATAGACTTGCTTCTTTTATAGCTTTTAGCACTAGGCGTACATGCTATTTATGCTCTAAAAGGCTATTACTATAAATTAGAATATTATTAATATACATAGTACAGAACATGTCTAGGTAGGGTTAGAGCAAGTTATTTACAAAATGTTAAAAAGTACTAGGCGTGTTAGCTAAGCTAAAGGGCATTACTAAGTACTTAAATAGTCTGTATTAGGTCTAAAATACTGTTAGCTACTTATTACTCTTTACTATCTTTAGCTTATTAAAGGTAGTAATAATATCTAACTTTATAAAATACTTTACTTTACTTAGTTAGCTTAAGGTTTTTTATAAAAAAGAAATTAAGTATTAGTTTTTAATAGTAATAGTGTTTAGTCTTTAGTAGTTAATGTAAAATTAAAGCCTACTTTTAAGTTTTTTTATAAATAGTATAAGTAACACTACTAGTAAAAAGCTAGCTTAAATAAACTTTTTTTTAGGTTTTTATTAAAGTATTTTTAAAGCACTTTTAATTTGTTTAGTAACATTCTATATAGTAGCCTATAACTAGGTTGTTTACTAGGCTTAAGAGTTATTTAGTAATTATATAGACATTATATTAAAAGCTTATTAGACTTATTTTAAAAAAAAACATATAATAAGTTATAGTAGTCTTAAAAGACTATTATTTTTAAGTTAGTGCATTTTTAAGAAGCTAGAGCTTAGTCTATATTAGAAATTATAACTGCGTAGATTTTATAATCTAGTTATTAAGCTAGGGTTATAAATAAGGCAGGTCTTATATAGTAGATGTCTATCTGCTGTTTAAGTCCTAGTTTATGTTTAAATTAAGTAGGTAAAGATTTTATAAAGGCTTTCTTTTCTTTAAGTTTAAGTAGTTATTAAATTATTTTACATAGCTTATTTTAGTAAAAGGCCTAGCTTATTAGCCTTACTTAAGTAGTTCTTTTTTAGGTTATTAAAAAGTAGGTCTAAAAACCTTTTATATTAAGTGCTACTTAGGTGTTATTTAGGTGTAAGCGTAAGCATATATTTTAGCATTAGAAAGAGTTAAAGTTTAGGACTTACTTTTAGTAATTAAAGGCAACCTTATGCTAATACAGCTATAGTTATTTTAGGATTAAGTTATAATGTTCTATGTTTATTACATAGAGCTTAATCTACTTTTTATAGTGTTAGTAGGTAATTATAATAGTTATAGTATAAAAAATAAAACTTTTTTTAAGTTATTTTTTATTAAATCTAGTTAAGTAAATTATTTAAGTAAGTAGTATTAATTAAAAATTTAGTTTATATGCTAGTTCTTTATTAATGTAACCTATGCTATTTACTTCTAAGTTAATAAGAGCTTGTATTAGAGCTAATATAGTTTTTTATTATAAACATATAAGAATATTAACTTAGTACTTTTAGTTATTAGTAGGGGACTTAGCCTATAGGTTAGCAGAGATCTAGTGTTAAATTAGTCCTAGAAGGCAACTTAGCTCTAAAATAAGCCTTTTTACAGGCTTCTACTGCTATAGCTGCAGCTATGTTAAAAGTAGCAAAGAGAATTAAAGCTTAAATATAAGTTAAAGCCCTTGTAAAAATAAGATTAAAATAGTAAAGATCTTTAATAAGTACTAGCAGCGCTACTTATATAGACTTAAAAAAAAAATAAAGCAGTTTTAAAAAATATAACTATACTTACTACACTTAAAGTATTAACTTTTTTTTTTATAATTTTTACACTTTCTAGAACTAACTAGAGCATAATTTAAATTAATTTTTATTATATTAGAGTTCTTATTTATAACTGCGCTAGTTTAGGGGCGTATTAGGGCTTGTACAGGGAGGAACCTTATGTTATTATTATAGGTAGCAATTAGGTTTGCATACACATTAAAGTTATTTAGAAGAGGTTCTCCTACTATAGCGCGTTATAGTTTAGTTAAGAGGGAGTTATATAAGGCTATAATTAGACCTATCTTATTTAGGCCTATATTAAATGCAAGTTAGTAAAACTTAGTAAAGTGTAAAGTAAAGCTTTTTTTTTTATTATAAAGTATTTAAGTAACTTAGAGCTATTAACTTTTTATTTAAGTCTTTATAAGTTACTTATAAAAACACTATAAATTAATCTAGGTTAATAATATTTTTATTTATTAGTAAGTTAATTAAAGCTGTTATGTTATAGTTAAGTTAAAAGTAAGTATATAGTAACTAAAAGTGTTTAAAGAGGAATTAGTCTATATTTCTTTTAAGTTTATATTAGAGCTTATGTAGAAAAAAAAGTAGGTCTTTTTATTTTTTATTAAATAGCAGAGGATTAAAGAGTTAGTTAGATTTTATTACTAAGTTAAAAAAGTTACAGGTTATAGGCAGTATTAGGTAGAAAAGAGTTAAGCTATCTCTAGACTTTTAGGTAAGCTTTAAGGCTAGTAAGTTCTTAGTTTCTACTACTATAATAAAAGTTAAGGCAGAAATAGACTACTTAATAATATAAAGCTGTTTTTTAAAGTTCTTTTAAAAAGCTTTAAAGCTTATAACATAGTAGCTTTCTTATAAAGTAAGCGCTTTTTAAAAGGCTTCTTAGCTTACTTTAATAGCTTAGAGTTATGTAAGTACTAAGCTTATTAGATTAGATTTAGAGGCTATTCTTAGCTAAAGTTTTAACATAACATAATGTTATAATTATGCATAAGTAAGGTTATAGAGCTTTACAGAGGTCTAGTTTAATTACTACATAAGGTATTATAGTAGGTACAAGACGTTGTGTAAGAAATAAAAAGGTTTAAAAGAAAATTAGTAATTAAATACTTAGCTTAAAAGTCTAAGCGCTTTAAGTATAAATTAAGCTTATTCTAGGTTTAGTTAGTGTTAAGGCAGTTTATGCTTAAGTTTATGTCTGTGTTGTGTTGTGTTTGTGTCAGACGTGCACTAATAATACTCTAGTACGCGTCTAATACAGTTATGTCTGGGATCCGGGGAGGATACCGTGACATTAGCCTAGTGTAGAAGAAAGAGCTAGTAGAGTATATTAATAGACTTTATATAAAAGGTCTATCTTTTTTAAGACAGATAATTTAAAATTTTATAATAAAAATAAGTAGTAGGTAAGCTAGTTGTAAGGCCGAGATGGCGCTTACGTGCGACGGGTATATATACTATTCTGTACGCAATAATTAACTGTTGGTTGATTATTCGCACCTTTTTAGTTGTATTGGCGTAGTGGTACAGAGCTCCGTCCTTACACTAGTAAAAGCTAAGTTAATTAATTTATTAAAAGGCACTTTATTAACTTATTATCTTAATAGACATCTAGCATAGACGCTGCGCGTAACAAAGCTAACTTAGCATTTAAGTACTTACTATTGTTAGATTGAAGCACTGTTTCTAGGCTTCCTGAGATGAATGATGGGTTTGGATATGATGTATGGGATGATGATTGATTGTATTTTTTTATCGATCCTTTTTCTGCTCTACTCGTGTTGCTCGGCTTTTTGTTTTGCCGATCCAAGTCCCTCGCGCACTTGCCCTATGCGCGACCAGCTTGCAACATGCTGCAAAATGCTGCAAAATGCTGTAACATGCTGCAATTTGCTGCAACATGCTGAAAAATGCTGCAATTTGCTGCAACATGCAGCAATTTGCAGCAACATACTGTTCGAGCTTATTGCTCGTACTATGTAGCTGCTTTCGTCAAGCGTTCCTCCTGTCTTAACAGTAGGTGCGCATATCTGACACACCCCCTCAGCTTGGACATGCTTTAAGCTGGTTCCTGATTACGCAATCTTAGTATGCTTCTAGGGCTTCCATTCTTGCTTCAATCTCTTCCATATCCGCTTCCTGACTGACTATCCTCTCCCTGACGTTAACTAGCCAAATTTGCTAAAGAAAGCTTGGCCATTTGCTAGCTAGAAGCGCTTTAGTGAGACTGTCCACAAGCATCTTGCTAGAGGGGACATAGACAACCTTAATTGTTTGTTAAGAGACTTCCTATCAGAGCTAGTAGTTATAGATGTTGACATGTTAGAGCTTAGTTTAAAGTTAAGATATCTCTTTGTTTACTAGTTAGATTGTCTGCTTGTTGTTACACTAAATTATAATAGTTAAATTAGGCAGCTTAACCTACAGTTTATTAAGAAGCATTTTTATAAACATAGCTTCCTTAGTAACTTAGAACAGTGCAAGTAATTCTGCTTTTATTATTAATGTTGTAACTATATTTTATTTATTTACTTACTATGTAATCTATTTACTAAATAGTTAAATAATGTAGCCCTAAAAGCTCTTTTTATCTAGTGTATTATTTATAAATAACATATTGCTTGCTACTATAAGGTAGTCTTCTTCTTCTAATTAGAGTGCGTACGTCTGTGTTGCATGTAGGTACAGGATAACT
Organism: Lindgomyces ingoldianus; assembly: GCF_010093535.1. Taxonomy (NCBI): domain Eukaryota; kingdom Fungi; phylum Ascomycota; class Dothideomycetes; order Pleosporales; family Lindgomycetaceae; genus Lindgomyces; species Lindgomyces ingoldianus. The sequence continues at coordinate 455,425 of NW_022985183.1, read as the reverse complement.
TAATTAGCTGCATCCTAATAGTTAGATGCAGGATTTGTGAGAAACTGTGCAAGGTGTAATGTAGTAAAGGCAATGTCTAGTTTTATAGTAACTGCTGCAAAGAGCAAAGATCTAATCTTTTACTAATATTAATTTACTTCTAATAAGGTTGCAAAACTAGATTGCAGCATAAGTTTAATCCTACTTATAGGTGTAGTGTGCTGCAGGTCCTTTCTATTAGCTAGCCTAGCTATCTTATTAATATATAAGGCCTATAATAGCTAAATTATTTATTACTATTAATTTTTAATAATTTTAACTTTTAGAAACTATTATAAGTCTTTGCCTCTTATTAGAGTATACTTCTTTTATAACTAGTCTACTACACGCTGTGCATCTGCTTTAAAGCTTTTTTTATACACAATAATAAAGTTATTTACATAAAAAAAGATAAAAATTCTAGCTTTAGTTATATAGTAGAGTTTATGTAAGACAGCTAAAAACTTAAAGCCTTTAAAAGTTGTTATAAAATAGTGTTACTAAAGTAAAAAAAAAATTTAACATACTATAACAGTTTATAAATAAATGCATAAGCGGAGCTTGTTTTAAGTCACTTATTAAACTCTTTCTAGAGAAGAAGACTGCATTAGAAGAAGCCTATAGAAGAAGACTATAAGCAGAGCAGACAATAAAAGGTAGTCTACAGACTAAAACCTATAAACTATATTTCTATAAATTCCACGCAAAGACCTATATACCTATAAATGCTATGCAAGAGAACACCTCTTAGTAGGTCTGTCTACGCAAGTACTTATTAGCAAAGTTAAAGTACTAGCTAAAATCCTAAGCAATGTAAATAACAAGCTGCACATCTTAAGCCTAGATAGTAATGCGCTTGCCATAGATAGCAGCTAGCTAAGTGCTTATAAATTAATAAGTCTAATACCTTGTCTAATACTAATACATTAGCACTCACATTCTATTAAAGTTATAATAAAGGACTTGGCAGTTATTTACAATGCATAAAGTGCCTACTCACTCTAGCAGAGAGGTTCATTATATTAATGTGTACGCGTGCTAGTAGTTGCTCTTTAGTAGTAGTTAACTTAGAAAGGTTTAGTAAAGGGCTAGGATTAAAGTTATTTATGTCTTTCTAAAGTAAAACAAATTCCTTTTTATGTCTATGTTTAAGTAAATTAGTAGCGCACTCCTTGTAAGTACCCTATTAATTTAATCCTATGTTAAACTACTTTTAATTGCAGGTAGTGCATGTATCTAACTTAATATTAAGTAGACTCTTATAGAAGTTGTTAATATAGCCCTTATTAACTTCTAGTATAGCCTAGTCTTTAAGGAATTTAACATTATTAAAATTTATAGGTACAGGCGTAGATAGAAAATTGTACGCATAGCGCTTAGCGTCTAGGAAGATATCCACATTAATGTTCTTATCTAAACTGTTGCTAAGGTTGTTTTTATTTATACCTGCTCTCTGCAACTAAGAGGGTGTAGACTAAAACCTTCTCTATGTTAACAGTAGCTTTTAGGTACATTACGTACTTAAACTAATTAGAGTAAATAGCATAGGTAGTATATTAAAGAGGTTGCCTAATAGGCTAGGGATTTTATATTAGAGAAATTATTAAGGCGTCTGTTGTATAGAAATGTTGCAAAGAAGGGAGCTTAATAGGCTAAGGTTTATAAAAGGCAATACATGTGCTAGTTTTTTATTTATAGTATAAATGTTAACTTTACTCTTTAATTAGTAACACTTTTAATATAAAGTTTTCTACCTGCTATTTCCTTTAAACATGTTATTTGCCTAGTCTAATAGCGTAGAACAATAACAACATAGGGGTACTAGAGGAGACAACAGCAGGATATAAGGTTATAGTCTGTTATTTGCAACATATGTGATATTAGCAAGAGCACGCCTCTTAGCTGGCAGTAGAGGTATAGGGCTGCCCTAGGTAAAGCGCTTCCTTGCCTAGATTTATGTATTACAGGGCGCACATTAAACCTTTTATTAGAGGAACGTCCTGTCTCTCTGTAAATCTATAGGGTAATAACAATTATTGCAAAGTAGGGGAGGTTTATTAGCGTTAAATAGCAGAGGTACTATGTTGTAGGTTATAGCAGGAGGTATTAGACAGGTATTAGACAACACGCGCAGCAAGGTTTTAGTTTTCGCGCAGGAAATAATTATCTAAGGATCTGCTGTTTTTATGCTTATGTAAGCCTAAAAAGGCTAAAAGCAGTAATTCTTAGCTGCTAAGCCCTAACTAAAGAAAACCAAAGTCTACAGAAAGAAGCGGAGCAAGCTCCGCTAATAAGCTATATAGTGCCTTTTAAAGCTTTAGTATTATACCTAGTTTCTAATAGCCTCTTAGCATCTACATATAAATATTACAGTTAATTACTGCATGTATAAACATGTTAGTTATATTATATTATTTAAGCTCTAAGTTAAAGCGTGCAGATATTACTATTAGCATTTAAAATAAGCGTTCTGCTAGGGTAGTAGTGTAGGTATCTTATATAGTAATGTTTTTTTATTAATTACTATAGACTACTAGTTACACCTTATATCTTTATAATCTATAGTGCTTATTAAGCTTATAGGTGTACACCTACATACAATCTAGAATCTGCTATCTAGCTGCCTTAATTAGCTTTGTCTAGACCTCTATTTAGAATTTTATTATCTAATAACTATCTAGGTGCGTTCTTTCTGCTACTTTAAACATTTTATATAAAAAGTGCTTCTCTAGTTGCTTTTAAGTTAATAGTAAAAGTAGTAGCTAGCTTTTATAAAAGGTCTTTTTTTTTAAATAGCATTTTTATTAATGCTGCTTTATTTAGCGTCTTACTACTATGCTTTTTTACACTTTTAGATTTTATACTAGCTATAAAGGCTATAGCCTATAGTACAGTCTTTAAAGACTTTATTTAGCTTAGCTTTAGTGTAGCTCTAGCTATTAACTGCATAAGCAATGCTGTAGGTAGCAGAGTATTTAAAGAAAATAAATAGTTATCTCTAATCTTTCTTTCTTAATAGTAGCCTAGTAGGTCTACTTTATTAAAATTTAATATATTATTTATAGGGTTATCTTTATAAAATAACTTTATCTTTAGCTAATAACTAGGTGTTAGAACCTTAATTATTTTAATATATATAGTAATTTTCTTTACTATGTTATATATAAGGTTATCTATTAAGTTTTTAAGCTTACTACTAAAAATTAAGTATTTATTAAAAATAATGTTATATGTATAAATTACTTTTACTAGTAGTAGTATTTATACACAGTAGATATTTAATAATTAGTACTTAACTAGATATCTAATCTACACCTTTAGGTCTAGCCTTTATAGCTTAGATTTGTTTTAATATGTGTTATTAGTTATTATAAATGCTTTATAGCTATAAGCTTTTAAATATATAAAGCTTAGCTTTTAAATTAATATAATAACTTTATTATTTAAAGCTGCTTATATAAAGAAGATTGTCTGTACGCAGCAGCAGCGTCACGGTCTGGATACGAGCGATCGCGCACAAGCAGGACCACGTATCTATGTCACATGATGCTTGTGCGCGAACCTCTGTGCGCAAACATCTAAATATCCCCCTTTTCCTCTATACAGAAGAAAGACAAGAGTAATAGAACTAGAAACATATTACCCTTACTTTACCTACCTTATACACTATGCACACTATACACTACTTTTACTCTTACTACTTAAGTGCTTATACTATAAGCAGCTAGCTATTAGAGCTTATTTAACACTAATTAGTAGTTAATTTAATTAACTATAAATTAGTAAAAGTAATAATAAAGTACTTACGCTTTATAAAGTACTTTATTTTATTACCTATTCTTTAGAAAGAGTAATAACAGAGCACTTACACCCTATAAGGTACTTTATTTAGTTACCTATTCTTTAGAATAGTAAATTAATTCTTTACATTATATAGTAAGCTCTGCTACTGTACAAAGCAAAGAGAAGATAGTGTAAGACGCACACTAAAACTATTAAAGCTGCATAACCTAGCAGCTAAATAACAACAGCAGTACCTATATAATCTACTGCACAAGTAATTAACTCTACACTTTATAAAGCACTTTGTTTTATTACCTATTCTTTAAAAAAAGTAATAATAAAGCACCTACACTTTATAAAGTACTTTATTTAGTTACTTATTTTTTAGAATAGCAGATTAATTCTTTATATTATATAGTAAGCTCTGCTACTGTACAAAGTAAAGAAGAGATAGTGTAAGGCGCACACTAAAGCTATTAAAGCTGTATAACTTAGTAGCTAGATAACAGCAGTACCTGCGTAATCTACTAAAAAAGTAATTAACTATACTATTATAATAAAATTCTACTAGCAACTAATAACTCTATGTAATAATAAAAAGAATAAGAAATAATTCTTATTATATAAACAACTTATAAAGGACATAAGAATATTAGAGGTAACACTATAAAATAAGACTAGCCTAGAGTACTAAAATAACAAAATTAACATGTTAAAGGCTCTAATAAGCTTATAAACTTAATTATATATAAGTTATATAATTACTAATCTATATATAATAACTTAGAAAAGTGCTACTTTTTTAAGTTTATATATAAAAGATTTTAAAAAATAAACACTATAAAACTTTTTAGCACTTAGCTACACATTTAAAAGAGAGCTTATATAAGTGCTAGAGAATAAAAGAATTACACTATAGCTAAGTAATAAAGGTACCTAAGCCTAAAAGCTGTATAATATAGCATAAAAAAAAGCAATTACACTAAAAAGGCTTTATATATAACCTCTATTACTATATAAGGCTCTATATAAAAGTAGACTAAACATAATGCTGTTAATAACACTAAATATACTAGCATTACCTGCTCTTACACTTTAGCTAGCACTACACTAATTACTATACAAACAATACATGCTACCCTACCTAACACCTGCTCCACACCCTTAATTGTACACACCACCGCCTGCAGTAGTATATGCACTACTAATACTACCTGCATAATCTATACTACATTACAACTTGTACAAACTTCTACTTTAAAGGAAAACTGCTAAAGAAAAACTTTTAGTAGACAAAATTATATAATTTTAAAAAGCATAAAAAAAGAATAATAACTATATAAGTTAACTATATAACATTTTTATAAATAAAATAAAGATTTTTATTAATTTATGTTAATAGCTAAATATTTAGAAAACTTAGTATATAAACATCTTTCTAGATATCCTAGAAAGTTAGGTAAATATGCACTATATATATAACATAGGCCCTAGACATAACTAGAAGCATTTATATAACACTTTAAGCATTATAATAAAGAATTTTGTGTAAAGAGAAAAAAAAAAACCACAGAAGGTAAAGTTTTATATAAAAAGTAAAACTATTTTAGTAAAAAAGCAGCCTATTAAGTTTAATAGTAAAAAGATTAAACTTACACACAATATAGTAGTTTTTACTTAGAAAAGATAAGTAAGCTACCTTTATATAATTAACCTAAAGAATAAAAATGCTGCACAATAATATATTAAGTAATATATAAAAGAGGCACATATTATATCTATGTGTTAACTAAAGGTAGCATTTAACCTGTCTATTACTGCATAAACTATAGACCTTTTATATAACAATATTAACACACTTAACGCATAAATTTAATAGTAGATAGATAATAGTAAGTATAGTTTTACCTTTCTACTATTATAGCTTAATTATGCAAAGCTATTTATTTTTATAAATAGATTATTTACTAATAATAAGAACTTTAGCTTATAGCTAGAATTTTTAATTATATTAAGTAATAAAGACTATATAAAGTAAAGCAACTACTTTAAAATACTAGGCAACATTATACACTAGAATTCTACTAAGTGTAAAAAAGTAACTAAGAGTGTTCTTACTAGTAAACTATATAAAATAGTTAAAAAGTTTAATAATGTAATTACTTTTAGTACAACTTTATAGTAAATTATATAAACACTTAAACTACTACTAATTCTAGTAGTAATCTGCATAAATTTAAGGTTTTTATATAATTACCTAGTTAAGCTAGGCACTATTAGTAAAAAGTAACTTATAATTAACATTATATTACTTTATAAATTATATAAAAAAAAGGAAATTGCTAAAATAAAGTAAATTAATAGTAAAAACAACTTAGTAAATATATGTATAAAGAAACACTAAATTAGGCTTTTTAATTATTAGTTCTAACTAACTGCCTCTTTATTTAGATAGAAGCATCTGTAGACTAGCTAGATTCTGTGCGTAAAGATGCTCTAAACTAACTAGACTAATAACACCTTTATATAAAGCTTATTTATTTATTTTTTTATTATACACACTTATTTTTCTTATTATAAGATTAGAAGAGAAGAATATGTAAAAAAAATAGTCTATTTATTTAGTATACAGGAAAAGAAAAAGCTACTACTTTTTACATATAGTAGTTATAATGCAGACTACAGCTCTGCTATACATATAAGGTGTAAGCATTAGCCTAGAAGTTAGCTAGCATATAACACTTAATAAAAAAAAAGGCACTAGTAGTGCTACTATAATAATAAGCACATAAAGTTACTAAGACTTAACTATAACTTTAGACTAAAACTACATAAAAGTACCTCTTATAACACATAACTTTTACTGCTTATAGCTATAGATTAGTGCTAGCAAGTAAAACAACATTAATATTATAAAATAGTAAAGCTGCTATATGCTACTTCTTAGCCTATTTATAATTAGCATTTTATATAAAAAAAAAGTAAAAAAGCTAAAGAATTTATATATTTATACTAAAATACTAAATAAACTACTAATTAGTAGCAGAACTAGTTAGAAGAGTAACATAAATGCGCCCTAGGCTGCTAGACTGCACAAGGACGTTAAAGACGCCCGCACTAACAGCGCTAAAGGTAGAGGAGGAAGGCTAGAGAGACATCTCTGTGTGTGTGTGTGTGTGTGTGTGTGTGCAGGCAGGAGTATCTGTTACTGTTAGCACTATATAAAAAGAGAAAAAAGCTAGAGAATTATATAGTAAAGCTTAAAAAGTAAAAAAAAAAAAAAAAAAAAGTAAAAAAAAAAAAACCCTTATTATATACACCTTTTTACACACCTACTTATGTAAAGATTCTACACTATTCTAGCATAAAACTCTACATAAAATAGCTTATACACTACTAAATTACTTATAAGGTAAGTGTATAAAGGCTAAATAATAATAGCCTAAAACACTTTACACTATTTATAAAGCTATTTATATAGTATAACTAGCCTATTTTAATATACAGCATTACTAAGGCAAGTTCTAATAAATAAAGTAAAGTAAAGGCAGAATATAATTAAATAGACCTACATAAATAAAAGAGAGGTAATGTGTACAGAAGGTAACTTTTTAGATAAAAAAAAAGTTGCTAGTGTCTATACACAGTAGCAGTGTTACAGTCTAGATATAAGTAATTACACATAAGTAAGACTACATATCTATATTACATAATGCTTATGTGTAAACCTTTGTGTGTAAACATTTAGATATCCCCTTTTTCTTTTATATAAAGGAAAGATAAGAGTAATAGAACTAGAAACATGTTGCCCTTACCTTACTTACCTTGTACACTGTGCACACTGTACACCACTCTTACTCTTGCTACTTAAGTGCTTATACTATAAACAGCTAGCTGTTAGAGCCTATTTAACAAAGATCTTATATAATGTCTTTTAGTTATTAGCATAGTTTAGCGTCTAATTATATAGGTATACGCTAGCTTTAGTAATGTATAGCTATATGTCTTATAGTAGGTTAGCATCTAGTTACATAGCTTATAACTTCTTTTTATTTACACTCTTTAAGCGTTTAGCTTCTTTATTCTAGGCTTATGTATTTAGTGCTAAAGGCTTAATAGTTATTTTATGTAATGCTAGCTAGTGTTTTACCTTTAGTTTTACTATTATAATTTTATTATTAGCTTTAATAACTTTTATAGTAATGTTATAATAGTTTTTTAAAAAAAAGATAAAAATTATAAAAGCTTTAATAACTAATTTAGTAAGCTTATTATTTTTAAAGTAAAAGTCTTACTAGAGGCTAGAATACTTATTAGTAATTAGTATTTAACTTTACTCTTTTATAATGCTTTATACTTTATATACATAAAAATTAATTAATAGTCTTTTACTAAGTCTACTATTACTAATTTATAGTGTACAGCTAATTTATTATTATATTTTAGCTCTACTATATAAGTTATATTAAACTATTATAATTTCTTTAATTTACACTCTCTTAGCTTACTATATAAGGTGTTAAAGTATAGCTAGTTTAGAGTGTTTAAGACGCTTATGCTATAGCTTTACAGATGCCTTTTATAGACTATGTTTAGTTTTTGTGTTAATTATGTATATATAATATAAGCTTTTTTATAGTAAATAGTACTCTAACACCTATTAGCTATAGATTTTTATAAGATTTTTAATTATTATCTTATCTAAAGCCTTTAAAGCAGTTAGCTTTGCTTATGTGTTCTACTAGATTCTTTTTTATTATAGTAAGTAGAATAAGACTAGGTTGCACAACAGGTCTAGACACAGTGCAATATTATGTAGTATAAGACTATATACTTAACTATATGTTCTATGCTTACTTTTTAAACTTAGTGTACTTAATTTATAGCTTTAAATTTATATATAAAGGTTTTTAGACTAGATAAAGTCTTTTAGTGTTAGTAAATAATAGTTATAAATCTAATTAAAATTATTTATAATATAGCATATTAAGCCTAAGTTAAAGATAAATAATTTTTTTAGTAGATATTTATTCTAGTTTAAATTAACTATAGCTAGTAATATAGCTGCCTTAATTCTTAATACTTTCTAGCTTTTAAGTTAGTCTTCTTATATCTTTAGCATAGGTGTATATAAACTTTTTAGAGTTAGTATTTTTAAATTATGTCTACACTACTCTTTAAGTAGGCCTTAAAATTTTAAGTTATACTTACGCTTTAATGCTATAAGCTTTTTAACTCTCTTATTTAGTATCTAATAGTCTAGTGCTCTATCTAGATAGACATAAAAGTAGTCCTTTAGTGCATAAATGTGTCTATATGTAGGACATTTAGTGCCTTTTATTTTAGCAGGTTTCTAGCTTAAAGATAACTTCTTATTATCTTTTTAATAATGTTAATGTTAAAGTCTACTTTATTTTCTTAATATTATAACTTCTACACTACAGGCGTTTTTATTTATGCCTTAAGTAGTTTTTTTACTTTTAGTAAAATATAATAAGTTATTTATTATAAAAGCAGCTTTATGCTTTTTTATATATATTAGATAATTTAATATTATGTGTTTTTAAAAGCGCTTTATTATTTCTTTTTAATTTATATTTAGTGTAAACTGTCTACTTTTCTAAAAAGTTATAGACTAATAAAGGGCAACTTTATTTATAGTAGTTAGAAAGTTTTTTATAACAGCATTAAACTATGTTATTTCTAGAACATTTTGTGTCTCTACTTTTATAGCAGCGTAATTATACTCTGCTAGCTATAGGTCTTATATGCTTACATTTCTTAGCAGCTTTAGAAATGTATTATATTAGTTATACACATGTTCTTGTTTAAATTAGTTATTAACACCTACTATAGCTTTAAAGTTTATAATTCACTGTCTAAGTAGTTAATTTAGAGAACAGCATGTACACTGCAGATGCAGGCTAACTGTTAACTAGATAAAGACAATAATCTGTTAAAAGCTTAATTACTCTCTTTTATTATTATGTCTGTTACTCTTATACTTGTTAGCCTTAATCTTGTAGTATTTAATAGCTTCTTTAAAGGCTCTAACACTGCTTATTAATAGCTTGTTTATGTGCGTAGGCGTTTTAACGTTAGAGGCTGGTGAAAACTCAGCTATTAGCGGCATCTCTAGAGCTCTTGGTTTGGAGATTATTTGGATGGTCAACTTAGGATCCACTTGCGGCCAGATGCCGTGCGCTACACATCTTGATTGCAGCTGCATCATCCAGGCTCTGTAGTCGGTGTGGTCTCGAAGGACGACTGTCGCGTCTTGAGGAGGCTGGGTGGCCATTTTTGTATTAATGGAGGCACTAAGACTCTTAATTGTTAGATTAAAGCACTGTTTCTAGGCTTTCTAAGATAAATGATGGGTTTAGATATGATGTATGGGATAATAATTTATTGTATTTTTTTATTAATCCTTTTTCTGCTCTACTTGTGTTGCTCGGCTTTTTGTTTTGCCGATCCAAGTCCCTCGCGCACTTGCCCTATGCGCGACCAGCTTGCAACATGCTGCAAAATGCTGCAAAATGCTGCAAAATGCTGCAATTTGCTGCAACATACTGTTCGAGCTTATTGC
>NW_022985183.1:417177-444418 GCF_010093535.1 Lindgomyces ingoldianus | reverse complement strand
GCTCGGCTTTTGTTTTTCCGATCCGAGTCCCTCGCGCACTAGCCCTATGCGCGACCAGCTTGCAACATGCTGCAAAATGCTGCAAAATGCTGCAACATGCAGCAATTTGCAGCAACATACTGTTCGAGCTTATTGCTCGTACTATGTAGCAGCTTTCGTCAAACGTTCCTCCTGTCTTGACAGTAGGTGCGCATATCTGACACTAGCTTTATAGATAGATGCTAGGGACTATTATTAATTAAAAAAAACAACTTTTATAGCATGTTTAATAAGGCTTAGAAAACATCTTTTAAGTATAAAACTATTTTTAGTGCTTTTAAAGTAACTAGTTTATTACTATTTAAGCTATAAGTAGTTTTAGATTAATTTTACTATAAGTAAAAAAAGTAACTATTCTCTAGTAAAAGCACTAGCTTAGCGCTTAGTGCAAAAGATTAGAAGAGGGTTAAAAGCTTTTTAAATAAGGTTGTTAGTAATCTTTATAAGAGAGACATATAAAAGCTTAAGAAGACTATTTAGTTATTTTTAGTGCGTTGCATCCTCCTCTAGCGTAAGCTTAAGCAGGTTAACAATGCGCTAATTAATAAGAAAAAGCGCTGCTAGCATAGTAAGCCTCTTCTACTAGAAGCACCTTTAGAATATTATAGTAGTGCAACTTTTTAGTCTCTAAATAAAGTCTAAGAAGCATGTAATTATTAGGCATAAAAAATGCTAAAAAAAAAGGCTCTATAGCTTTAAAAATAAGAGAAGGTAAAGTGTAAAAAAGTAAAGAAACCTAAAAAAGCGCGCGCAGTTAAAAGAAAGAGGCATAAAGTAGTAATAGCAAAGAAGGCTTACCTATAAAAGCTTAAAACAAAAGCAGCTTAATAAGAGAAGGTAGAGATTACCTAGTAGGTTAATTAACAGCTTAAAAATAACCTCTAGTAGGCAATAAAGAGCAAGCAGAAAGCTCCTACGCCTATTACTAGTACACTAGAGGATTTTAATAATAATGCAGCATTAAATAAAAAGCAGGAGCTAGCATTAGGCAGAACTTAACGCAGCAGGTAAATTAGCCTTCTTATAAGGTATTACATATAAATTATTGCTAAGAATAGAATCTATAGCATTTAATTAGTATTATAACAAAAAATCTATATAATCTATAATTTGTGTAAGTCTCTAGAGCTTTAAAAGTGAAAGGCGCGGATTGCTAAAATCGTGCATTACACGAGGCCGTGCATTACGCGCTAAAACATGGTACAAGGGCTTGTTTTTGTTTAAAATAACACTCTTTGTAAATTATATAGCAAGGGGTCTAGGCAAGCGTAATTTTTATCTAAGTAGATTTATAGCGCTTTAGAAATAGTCTAAGTATATAACCTAAAGTAAATATAGTACAATTAAAGTATATATAGTTTGTTCTGTTACAACAGTTGTTCTATTATAGATATTACAGATAGTAATAAGTTAATCTACCTTTAGCTTACTTACTTTATAGCTTATTTATTTTAATAATCTTAAAATATTTTACTAGACTTAAATTCTACCTTTTTCTTGCTAGTATAAGTTATTCTACGCTAGAATGTTTATTTCTTCTATATAATAGATTTCTTTAAGTTAAAATAACTCTTTTCTTAACTTTAGCAAGCTATTTTATGCTAGAATAGCTTTACTTAGTCTAAATAAGAAACCTTAGGTTTAAATAAGCTATATTATCTTTCTATTTCTATAGCGCTATTAAACACATCTTATTAAAAAAAAATTAAAGTAAAGAAAAAATAAAGTAAACGTAGCTATACTTAATTTATTACGTTACTTTCTTTTTTTTAAGTTTAACTTAAACTAGCATAATTTAGTCTTTTACTATGTATTTCTTTACTTTTTTAAAACACTTTTAATGTGTTTAAGCTTATGTTAAGTCTAGGTTTTATAAGTTTTTCTTAAATAAATAACTTTTTTATTTTATAAAATATTTTTATACTTTAACTAAATTCTATCTTTAGTTAAGTATTTTCTCTACATAGTATACATTATCTCTTATAGTGTGTAAAGTGTAACAATTCTCATGAATCGTTCCATCTCGGGTCGCTCAGAACCTATCCAAAGGGTCCCTGTATCGGCCCCGACCATGACTTGACCTTGTCCCCTGCAGTTACCTCTATTCCCCTAAGTATTTAGTCACATCTTTTCCCTTAGCTAGCTTAGTAGTTTTCTAATATCCTTTGTACAAGGCCTATAGATGTTAATGGGATTCCTAGGTTATTAAGTCCCCACACACTCCTATATGCCTCTAAGTGGATTCCTACCGCATTTAGACCTATTGTCTTGCCTGTGCTGTTACATAAAGTGTCTATAATTAGCTTTAATTCCAACTTAAGACACTCTTTCTAAGTATATAGCTCTAAAAGTAAAACATAGAATACTAGATAAACTTCTTCTAGATTAGTGTCCTAGTTAACTTAGACATGCCTTAGACTCTCTCTAGAAAGCCCTCAGCCCAGCCTTAGGCACATAGCGTCCTGTCACGTGCTCTAGTACATATATATATATATCCTCTTACAAGCCTCTAAGTCTTCTTAAGAATTTATCTATTAATACTATTCTTTACTCTCTTCTACGCTTTATGCTTTCTGCTTTACAGTGCTTTTAAGATGTAAATCCTTTATACTCTTCTACAGAGACGTAGTTAGTTTAAAGAATAGAAGGCTAATTCTACTACTGCTTTTTAATCTCTATCTTAATTAAAGAGCTGTGTCAGATTGAAGCACTGTTTCTAGGCTTCCTGAGATGAATGATGGGTTTGGATATGATGTATGGGATGATGATTGATTGTATTGATTTTTCGATCCTTTTTCTGCTCTACTCCTGTTGCTCGGCTTTTTGTTTTGCCGATCCGAGTCCCTCGCGCACTTGCCCTATGCGCGACCAGCTTGCAAAATGCTGCAATTTGCTGCAACATGCTGTAAAATGCTGCAACATGCTGCAAACTGCTGCAAAATGCTGCAATTTGCTGCAACATACTGTTCGAGCTTATTGCTCGTACTATGTAGCAGCTTTCGTCAAGCGTTCCTCCTGTCTTGACAGTAGGTGCGCATATCTGACAAGCTGTAACAACAATAGCTAGTAGCAGTCGCACACGCAAGAGCAGGGTTATTGTAACGAGGTCGGCACAGTCAACCACGTGGCCTTCTCTCGCTCATAGAGGTTTAGGCTAGGCTAGAGACAACCGTTAGTGCTAGTGCTTACCCTAGCATTATCTATATATATATTATACTATGCGAGAATACTTAGCTTAAGTATTCTCGTGCGTACCTTTTAGTACAGTAGGGAAAGTTGTATAGTATTGGCTTGGCAGGCGGGGCGCCTACCTCATTACAGTTATAGCTACTACCCCTTCTAAGGCTGTCCTAGAGACGCCCTACAACAACTCTATAAGAGGGCACTACATTGTTAAAAAGACTATAGACCTTTATAAAAGAAAATACTACTAGCTAGTGTCGCGCCTGTGTTTTAAACAAGCAGCCTAAGATACTTAGCGCCTAAGCTTCTGCTATATAGGCAGGCTCTCTATAAGCCTCTTATAGTTAATAGACTTGCTTTTTATTACTTCTTAATTAGCAGTTATAATAGTAATAGGCCTAGTTTATATAAAAAAATTTATATTACTTTAATTAAAGCACTTATTTATTTATTTCTTTTTATTATTTACTTTTATTATTTATTTTTTTACTAAAGCAATAGATTAACTAGTAAACATTACTATACTTTTAATAAGTGTTTAACTTATTAACTACTACATATTTTTACTACAGTATGCGCAGCTTAAGAACCTTGCGCAAGCTTAAGGCATATAAAACTAAATTAACTTAGACACACTACTATAGATTAATCTAATAAGTAAAGCACTTATAATCTCTAATCTTAATATTGTAACAGCACAGGCAAGACAATGGGTCTGAATGCGGTGGGAATCCACTCAGAGGCATATGGGAGTGCGTGGGGACTCTGAACCTAGGAATGCCATTAACACCTATAGGCCTTGTACAAAAGGATATTAGAAAACTACTAAGCTAGCTACAGGGGCAAGGTGCGACTAAATACATAAGGGAATAGGGGTAACTGCAGGGGACTAGGTCGAGTCATAGTCGGGGCCGATACAGGGACCCTTCGGATAGGATCTGAGCGACCCGAGATGGAACGATTCGTAGAATCGTTACAAATATAGCTAACTTAGAAGCTCTTTGCCTTTATTAGATTAAAGTATTAATATACACACAGCTCTTTTTAAGGCTCTAAGTACTATAGAACTAAGTGTATATAATAGTAGACTTTTAACTGCTTAAGCTAGTAACTTTATAAGTAAGTAATTAGTTACTTTACACACTTATTAAAAAGCTTAAAAAAGACTTTTCCTTAAGTAATAATAACTAAAAAAAAGTAAGTATAAATAACTTATTAAAAAGTTACTTTATACTTAGTATTAAAAAAATTAGTTACTAGCATACTAGCTACTTAAATAAACATAAGCTTATGCTAATGTAAAGCTTATTAATTTTAAAAACATTAAAAGTACACTTTTTATTTAAGACTTTCTTTACTTAGCTACTAATGTACTTCACAGGCGAGTTGCTTACACACCTAAGTTGCTTACTTTTACTAAGACTCTACTAAACTACTTTTTCTACACTAATGCATTTCTAACAACACTACTTAGACACGCTAAAAGAACATTAAATATAGCTTACGCTTTAAGCTTTTAAATAAGATATAAAACTCTTAAAGAAACATGCTACAGCTATGTATAAAGTTTTTTAAAAAATAATAAATAACTATAGCATTAGACAACTTTTACAAGCTAATTCTATAGCTAACTTATAAAGGCTAAGTAATAAGAAAAAGTAGGTAATTATTAAAACTATACTTAAGCTATATGCGCAAGGATTTTCCCCTTAAATAGCATTTATAGCTAATATAGCTAATTCTTTGCGTGTTAAGTGTAATCTAGGCTATATTAGCATAAACTAGCTTAGTATGTTTAAGAAGTGTTATCTAGACTTTAAAGTAACATTTACATATAGTATAACTATAAAAGAGCTCTGTGTAAGAGTTTTAGAGTAATTTAAAGTAGGTTTAGCCTTATAGAGAATATTAAAGCTAAGTATAGCATCTAAGATAATAACATATATAACTTTAGTAAAATAGGCTTTATTATAAGCTAAATATCTATTAACTATACTTATGCTTAAAACTTTACTTTAAGCTTTAAATAACACTTTATAAATATACTAGGCTAGTTTATGTAACGGTCCTACGCAGAGAGCTCTGTCGCGCGTCACATGACGAGCTGCCCGTGCAGCCAATCAGGATATAGGGGGTGCGACTAGCGCAACGCTATTAGTTCGCTTAGCGCTAGCGTCCTTGCTAGCGCCTTAGCGCCGCAAGCACTTCTTCTACAGAGCTGCCTTTAAAGCCCCCTTTCTCCTCTCTATCTTAGTATAGCTAAAATAGAGCTAACCTACTCTGCTTTACTTCCCTAGCTTTATACAGTAGTAAAGATAGTGCTTATTATTACATTACACTAAAATTATTTTATTTAGCTAAAAGACAGTAACATAATATCTAGGTCTACTGTGCAGTTAGCTCTAAGAGCTTAATCTGCTAACTAACCCTTACTTAGACAGATCTGCTAGTACAACTAGGCTAAGCCTTAGTTTGTTAATAATAGCTATCTGCCTTAAAGCCCTAGTTAGGCTAGGCAACTATAAAAGTAACACTAAGTAATAATTAGATTATTGCACCTTATTAAAGAGCTCTAAGCTAAGAGCGCTGCTGCTCTAGTTTAAATTAACTGTAGAGGGGGGCCTACTGTACTAACTACCACCGCAACAACGCGAAGAGAGCCGCAGGCTCTGTACAAACCCACGTACGAACCCACCACTAATCAACTATCAGCCCCACCGTCACCGGACCCGGGGCTCACACTACACTATACCTCTGCGGACTGCCAGACCCTAGAGTAGAGGGAAGAAGCTAAGAGCACTAAGATAGAGAAGCTATTAAGAATTAAAATACACATTAATCCTACTGCCTAGCCTACTAGCAACGCCTATACGCCTAAACTAAGGACGCTGCTATGCTAGGCCTAGTTCTATGCTAACAATGTGTTTAAGAAGGACTACGCTATTAAGACTGCGCGCGTGCGCGCTTAGTAGGCTAAAAAAGCACTATTGTTTTAGACAAAGGCTATTACCTAGAGTACTACTAATTATAATTTAATTAGCTTCTGCCTAGACCTACTAAACCTTATAGCTGCAGATTACATAGTTATAGTAAATAAGCTACTATAGCAGTTATTAAAAGTGCAAGCTTATTAAAACTACACTAATACTCTTACTAAAGTAGTTAACATAGTAGAAGCTAAGTAAGTAAAAGTTAGTAAAAAACTATAAAAGCTTTAAAGCCTACTAAATAAAACTCTTAAATACTTAGCTAATTATAAAGATAAAGTTAAAAGACTTAAAGCTGCTGCTATACTAGCATGTAACTAATTATTCCTTTTAAATAAAGCTTGTTAAGCGCTAAAAGGCATGCCTATGCTAACTACACTAAGAAAGTAACTGCAATTTAACCTAGCTATACTAAAAACACTTAACCTCTTTTATATTAGTACTATAAGCTAGGGAGCTAGGCTAAAACTGTTAGCTAAAGTAGAGGATCTGCCTAGGTTTATAAGTAAAAATAATGTTAAATTTAACTACTAAAAAGACCTTCTAATAAGTAAGCTACTTTATAACATAGACTACTTTATACTTGCAGATAGTAACCTTATAAAAAAGAAAAACACTTAAATACACTATACTAAAAGTAAAGTAGGTAGTTAAGCGCTAGGTTAACTAGTTCTCTACTTTAAAGCCTAAAAGTAGTAAAGTAAGCTAGTAATAACTAAAAATATTATAAGCTTTTTAAAAAGAAACTTTAAAAATACTAACTAGTAAATAAAAGCTAAAACTAAGCTTTACTAGCTTAAAATAAAGCTATCTTAAGATTTTAAAGACTTTAAAGCTTAGTTTACATGCCTTATAAATAAAGCTAAGCTGCTGCTTAAGCAGTAGAAGGATAAGATTTATAACACCTTATTAAGTTAGCTTTAAGTATATATAAAGACTTACTATAATAACTTAATAGTTAGCTTCTTTAATTACATAAAGTAAGCCTGCTAGATATCCTTTTTACTGCAGAGGTTTGCTGCAGAGTTAAGCGCACAACACGCGCAGAGAGGTTAAGAGAAGCTTACGCGTTAGAATGTTCTCTAACTTGCTGCTACTGCTGCTGCTTTAATAACTTTAGTAACACCTTAAGTGTAGGCAGCTTTAATAAAAGATGCTATAACTTGCTACTTATGCTATTAGCTAGAATATATAAGTTGCAACTGCCCTTACGCCTACGCTAAGAGTAAGGCTGTAGAAGCAGCGCAAAAGCTAAACACTGTAAGCTCTAGTAAAGACAGTAAATTAGAAAAAGACTTACTCTAAAAAAAGTCTTTTTTTTAAAGTTAATAAACAGAGCGCTAGCGCAAGAGCTATATAAGCTGCTATTTAGCAGTAAGCCTTTTATGCTGCCTTACTGCGTCTTTACTAGAGAAATTACTATACACTTAAATAGTCTTATTAACATAGGGGCTAGCAGCTATAATCTAATCTACTTATAACACCTGCAGACAATCTAGAAGCACCTACAGCCTAAAATGCTTAGCATTAAGTTTATCTTTATTATAAGATATAATAATTAACTAAACAGATAAGTAGATAAGTACTTCTACATAAATCTAGTAATTAACAGCTACTAGCTGCCTACACTTTTTATTCCCTATAACATAGGCTATTACAACTTAATTATAGGCTATAAAGTTCTTAAAAAGGCTAGTGTCTAAATTAACTATAAGAAATAATTAATTTAGTAGCTAGATAATAATTAGACATAAGACTATAAGTATAATATTATTATTTTTATATGTAGCATATCTCTACAGATTAACTAATCTTATTAAGTAAACACTAACTAATAAAATAAGTTTATAAAAATATTAAGAATTAATTAATACTAACTTTAATTAACTTAAAAGCATAATTAGTAGTAGAACTTAAAAAAAATAAAAAAGTAACTTAATCTTTAACTAATGCCCCTTAGCACTAATTAAGCGCGCTAATGTTAACTAGCTGTCTCTAGAAAAGCACTTGCTAAGGTAGAGCTAAAGGTAAATGTAATTAACGCTGCTATGTTTATGCTACATGTAAGGCGTAAAGACATTATAATTAGACATATTAGCGTTTATAAAGTTAATTAACTAATTAAGGACTACTAAGCACTTATAATAGTTAATCCTAAGAATAAGCTCTAACAGCTAATGCTTAAGAAGTTACTATCCTCTATGTACATTAAAGCTACGCTAGCTTACTTCTTAAAAAGAGACTTAGATAAACTACTACTGCACAAACCTAGCGTTAACTATAATATTAAGCTAATAGTAGAGAACACCTTATTAAGTAGCCTACTATACAGCATGTCTCTAGAGCAGCTTAGGCTAGTTAAGGACTATCTAGACAACTACCTATAACGCAGATTTATTACGCATAGCAACGCTAGCTATGCTTTTCTAGTCTTGTTTACTAAGAAGCTAAAAAAAGAGTAGAGGTTTTACATAAACTATTATAAGCTTAATATAATTATAAAAAAAAACACTTACTTAATACCTCTAATTTAAAAGACGCTTACGCAGCTAGCTGTAGCTAAGGTTTTTACTAAGCTTAATATATAACAGGCGTTCTATTATATCTAGCTTACTAAAAAGGTTAAGGACTTAACTACCTTCTAAACACGCTATAGTAACTATAAGTATTATATGCTGCCCTTTAGACTTTATAACAGCTCTATAACTTTTTAGTAATATATTAATTAGGTTTTATATAGCCTACTTAATAACTTTTATATAGCTTACTTTAATAACATTTTAATCTACTTAGACAACTTTTTACAGTATAAGGCATATATTACTAAGGTTCTATGTTGTCTATAAGACGCTAGCCTATAAATTAACTTTAAAAAGAGTAAATTTATAGTTACTAAAATAAAATTCTTAAGTTTTATTATTAGTATAAATAGAATCTATAAGGACTTTACTAAGGTAGCTACTGTCTAAGACTAGCCTATACTAACTTTAATTAAAAGCCTACAGTTGTTCCTAGGGTTCTGCAACTTCTACTGCGCCTTTTTTAAGGACTATAGTTGCATTATACAGCTGCTTACAAAGCTGCTTAAGTGTAGCGCCTAGCATCCTTTAGAAGAGCACAAGTTAGCTGTGTTTAAGCGCGCTAAGAACCTTATACTGTTAGACAACATTCTTACGCACTACTTACTAAATTATAAGACATGTATAAAGACTAACATAAGTAACAGAGTTATTACAGAAGTACTATTATAGCTGCAGGATAACAGCATCTAGCGCTCTATAGCGTTCTACTCTAAGACTATAAGCCTGCTGCAGATAAACTATAACATATATAATAAAAAAATGCTTACAGTTGTTTAAGGCTTATAAAAGTAGTAAGCGCAGCTAATAAGCTTATAATAAAATAAGCTATTTATAGTAATTATTAACTACTAAGCTTTTAAGTACTTTACTGTTAAGCGCAAGCTTACTCTTTACTAAATGTAATAGGCTATACTAATAGTAGACTTTAACCTTACGCTAACCTACTGCTTAGGCACTACTAACGTTGTTGCAGACGCGCTGTTAAGGAAGTAAAAGAAGCTTAAGACATAAAAAAAAAAAATAAAGCTACTTATACACACTCTTTTCTAAGCTAGAAGTAGATTAGTGTTAGTCTTATTACTTAATTACACACTACCCTGTAGAGCACTTTTTTGCTAAATAAGAAGCTTATAAAGCTACTGCTAATAAATTAACTATATAAGCTTATTAATTAAATTCTAGATGCTAATTAGAATTATAGAAGCTTATAATACTACTATAATAAAGCATAGAATTCTAGCTTATAATAAAAGCTTAATGCTAAGGGCCTACTACTAAAGAAAGGGAAGCTTATAGTCTTAGCTGTTTAGTTTCTAAAGACCTACCTTATTTGCGCTATTTACATAACACAACTTACTGCACATTCTAAAACTAGAAAAATAACTAAGCTGCTGCGTAAGCAGTACTACTAGCTAAGCATAAGCTAGGATGTTAAGACTTATATTAGCGCCTATAAGGCTTATTAGTAAAGCTATATCTTTTAAAATAAGACTTTAGGGCTTTTTAAGCTACTGCTAATACTTAAGTAAGTATAGCAAAACATTTTTATAAATTTTAAGTTATTTCTACCTAATTAAGCTAGCTATAATAACGCGTTTATTATAGTAGACTATTTAAGCAAGCGCTGCTTCTTACTGCTGTGCTATAAGACTATTACTGCTGTAGAGGCTGTAGACCTATACTATTGCTATATCTAGTGTGTCTATAGACCCTCTTAATTAATTGTCTTTAACTATAGACTATAGTTTACCTCTATATTTATAGACAAGCTTTGCTGCCTTACTAGTGTTAAATAAAAGCTCTTTACGCCCTACTATCTCTAGACTAATAGCAACATAGAGGTGCTAAATTAGTATATTAACTAGTAACTATGTCTATTTATTAATTACTTTTAAGACAACTAGTTAGACCTGCTGCCTTACATAGACTAGGCTTAAGTATCTCTACTGCATAAGATAATAAAGTTATTACTATTTAAAATTAAGTTTAGCTATTGTCTAACACACTACTAGAACTAGAAGGCATGTATAAAACGCTTACTAACTGCGCTAGAGCAGATTTTACGTAAGAAGGCTTAAAGCTATGCTAAGCTCTACTATAACACTATATAATAAGTAATTAAGATTATAAGAAAGGGCATTACTTAAGCCTAAAAGTAGTAAGCAGCTTAGGTAAACAAAAAGTAGCGCAAGCCTAACTTTATAGTAGGTAATAAGGTATATGTAACCTTTAAAAGCTTTACTATAGGGCGCTCTAGCTAGAAGCTTAACTAGCAGATGTATAGGCTTTATCTAATTATAAGCATAAAAAGTTATTTGTACTAGCTTAAGCTCCCCTTGTACATAAAAATGCACAACGTCTTCTATGTAGACTGCCTACAGTAGGCAGCACCTATAACGCTGCTAGGTTAGGTTAAGCCCTTAAAGAAGCTAATTAAGGTTAACAGTTACCCTAAGTAGCAGGTTTAAAACATCCTAGATAGTTATGTCCACTGCAGACGTCTCTAATACTAAGCCTTATAGGTAGGCTATAATCCTAACCCTACCTAGTATAATGCTGACAGATTCCTTAGAGCTCTACATAAGGTAAGGGACTTCTACTAAGCATATCTTACTAAGCCTAGTCTGCTAGCGTGACTAGACGCCTAGTTATAAGCGTATAAAAAAAGCAAAAATATAGAACTTATAAAGGTTAATAATTAACCTGCGCTAGGGTCTTAACTAGTTTAAAGACTAATGTAAAGGCGCTAAACTACCTAGTTTTAGAGACAAGACTGCCTTAAAAGGGGGTAATGTGACAGTCCTACGCAGAGAGCTCTGTTGCGCGTTACATAACAAGCTGCCTGTGCAGCTAATTAGGATATAGGGGGTGCGACTAGCGCAACGCTATTAGTTTGCTTAGCGCTAGCGTCTTTACTAGCGCCTTAGCGCTGTAAGCACTTCTTCTGCAGAGCTGCCCTTAAAGCTCCCTTTCTCCTCTCTATCTTAGTGTAGCTGAAATAGAGCCGACCTACTCTGCCTTGCTTCCCCAGCTCCATACGGTAGTAGAGACAGTGCTTGTCATCACAGTTTATGCTAATATAGCCTAGATTATGCTTAGCATGTAAAGAATTAGCTATATTAGCTATAAATGCTATCTAAGAGGAAAATCCTTACGCATATAGCTTAAGTATAGTCTTAATAATCACCTACTTTTTCTTATTACCTAGCCTTTATAAGTTAGCTATAGAATTAGCTTATAAAGGTTGTCTAGTACTGTAGTTATTTATTATCTTTTAAGAAACTTTATACATAGCTACAGCATGTTTTTTTAAAAGTTTTATGTTTTATTTAAAAGCTTAGAGTGTAAGCTATATCTAACTTTTTTTTTTAGCGCGTCTAAGTAGTGTTGTTAGGAATGCATTAGTGTAAAAAGAGTAGTTTAGTAGAGTCTTAGTAAAAGTAAGCAACTTAGGTGTGTAAGCAACTTAGGTGTGTAAGCAACTTGCCTGTAAAGTACATGTTACAATCCTTGCTTTAGGAAGCACTCAGGTTAATGTTATTCCTAGTGGGTAGGACAGAGAAAAGGAGCCGACAGTAGGGTGTACAGTCCTACCTAAGAGCTAGTAGGCTAATGGGGTTAAGTAGAGCAACTAGATTGTAGTTTGTCTATATAGCAGCAGTATAGTAGCTAGGTTAAACAGTCCTGTTAGATAGAATTAGAGGTATATATGTTGCAAGATATATAAATAGTATTGCAGCTCTTTAGAAAGCTAAAATGCTACTTAGTTTATATAAAGAATAAACTAAACATTAAACACACCTTTTAAAAAGTTATTTAAGGTCTAAACTATATACATATCTAGAGGTGCTAAGAATAAGTTAAGTAAGTTTGTTAAGTTTACAGCACTATAAACTTACCTAACTTATTAGACTTATTTAGATTTGCAGCCTATCTTCTTATTAGATAACACATTCTTCTAACACTATAGGCAGCTGCTCTGCTTCTATGTCTTCTAATTAGTCTGTAAGCAAGTCCTGCCCTAACCTAGCTAGATTATAGAGTACTTTAGGTAAAGTTACACTAGTCTAACTATAGACTATAACACGCTGCCTTCTCTCCTTAGCAGCATTCTTACTGCTCTGCTTACACAACTGCGTTAGTAAGGGCTTATTTATATAGTAGGTGTTTACCTACTAAAAGGCGTCTGTTATGTCTATTTTTTTATACTAAATAGCTTACTAGTCCTGTTTATCTTACTATTCTTACACTATCTTTTATTTTAATCCTTTTTATTAGATAAAGATAAGACTCTATAACACTTACTAGTTATTAGAGTTATTCTATATGTTAACTCTGTCCTTAGATAGGTGCGTAGAGTGTGTAAAAAAGAATAATTAGTGTAACACTTTTATTTCTAACGCTGTGTAAAACTAGTTAAAGAAGAAGAAAAAAAAGCTTTTATAATTTACTAAGGCTTTAAAAGCCTAAGATTAAGAGCTTTTTATAAAGTAGTTAAAGTAGATTTGTAAGTAAATTTATTTACTATAAAAATAGTAAAGGTAAAGGATAAAAAGCGTTCTAAATAAGATTATATCTAAAAATTACTAGATTTGTTAGAGGCTTGTTACACTTAGTATTTAAAGGGGGACCTTTTTTTCTTAGATAAGATAGCAGCCCTTAAAGCAGCTATAAAGAGTTAGTTGCCTCTCTAACCTCTTTCTATAAGTACTTATCTCTAAAGGCTGCTGCTATGCAGTAATAACATAGCTATTTTTTTTTAAAAATAAGTGCCTTATTACCTAGCTAGTTTCTTTTAGATAAGCTTAAAAGTACTTCTGCACTAACTGCTGCGCGTTTTGCAGGTTCTTAGCTAGTTTCTAAGTGTTCTTACTAGTAGGCTATTTTTTTTATTTTACTAAAAACTTTTTTTTATTTCTTTAGTTACTAATAATTTATTTTACTTTATACTCTGTTTCTACTTCTTTCTATTCTTATATAGACAGAGGGATTTCTTTAGGTGCTTTTTCTAGCTTTAAGATGTAGAACTATAGGTGTATCTTTATGTGTGTAGAAAGCTTTAGCTTATAGTTGTCCTACTAGGTTTATAAAACTTTATAAGGTCTTATTCTTTTTTCTGCTAGCTTCCTAGAGGGTCTTAGTATCTTAAGGTTCTTTGTTTTAAAGTATATGTAGTCTCTAGGGCAGATTCTTAGTCTAAGTTTTTATGTCTAATTTGTGTATTATTCTATAGTCTTTTAACTAGATTTAGCTTTAATTACTAATTTTTTATATATGCTTTATAAGTTTAACAGTTAATTAATTAACTCTAGTAGATTAGTAGGCTAGTTTTTATATAGCACAAAATAAAGATTATAGCTAAAATTAGCCTTATACAGCGTTTCTCTTATAGTAGCAGATTCTACTATGTTAATAGCTAGTTGTGCTATTAAAAGCTATTCCGCTTAGTTATTCTAACTATAAAAGACATATTTTTATAGATATTTTTCTACTTTAGCATTTACTTACTTAGTCTAGCTGTCTGTCTATAAGTAGTAAGCTGTAGATAGTTTATGTGCTATGCTAAAGTGCTTTATAGCTGCTTTCTAGAACTTGCTAGTAAATAGCTTGTCTTTATTAAAAATAATAATTCTAGGATATCTATGCACTAAGACTATATTTTACTTAAATTTATATATAAATTTTTTAGCTGTAATAGTTTTTTCTAATAGCTAAGTGTGTAAATACTTTATAGTCTTATTAAAGGCTACAGTTATTATATTACATGTTCTCTCTATTTCTAGTTCCTTTAACAAGAGAAGTTCTATTATAAAGTCTATAGTAATTATTATCTATAGCTGTTTTAGAGCTTTAATTAGTTAAAGATATTTATATATTTTATGTCTTTAGAGGTTGTTTTTATTGCATTTGTTACATTCCTTAAGTATCTTTATGCATAGTTGCTTTATTTTAGGTATATATTAAAAAATAGCGTTCTTTAGCTTTTTCTAGAGAGTACTAATTTCTAGGTATTTAAACATTAGAGATTTATAATATTTATAAATTAAGTTTTTTTATTCTTATTTAACTATTATAAGCACACAGAATTCCTTTATAAGCCTAAGTCTATTATATACTAGTCCTTTATTTTTATTTTTTAAAGAGGGTAAATTCTTTAGTTTCTTCTTTTTCTCTATTAAAATAGTTAGATTTTTAGCTAAGAGTGTTAGCTTACTAGTTCTGCGCTTCTAGAACATGCTTAATAATATAGTTAAACTAGGCTAGTTCTATTGCCTATTATATGTGCATTAGCAAGAGCTTCTTTATAGTTAAAAACATAACTAGGTTTACATAGTTAGTTATAATATTAAAGCATTTTTCTATTCTGTGTAGTTCTGTTGCCTATATTTATACTATGTTTAGTATAGCTTTTAGTTCTTTATTAGGTATACTATAGTCTGCTTCTACTTCTAAGAATTTTACTAAGTAGTATGCTACTAGGTGCTATTTCTTGTTTTCTTATTTTTAATAAAGCGCTGCTCTGCTTACTCTTAAGAATGCATTTATGTAGATCTTTATGTCTAACCTTAGATTATATATCTATAGTACTAGTTTAACAGTTACAGCTTGTTTTAATGCTTTAAAGGCATTATTTATTTATAAGGTCTAGACAAACTTTACAACTGCCTGTTTCTTTATAGTTACATTAGTTAATAGTAAGGCAATTTTTAAATAGTTCTTAATTATTTATCTAACATATCTAGATAGTTTTAGAAATCTCTTAATTTCCTTAACTATTATAGGTTCTAGCTATTCTAAGACTTTTTATATCTTAGCTAAGTTAATCTTAATTTTGTTACTATTAATTACAAATTCTAGGTATTTTATCTTAGTAACATAAAATTTGCATTTAGAAAGTTGTAGATAGAGTCTATATTCTTATAGTTTTTTTAGAACTTTTTATACCTTTTGTACATAATCCTCTAGGCTATCCTTTATATAAATAAGGACGTTATCTAGGTATACTAATATAAAGACGTTAAGGTATAGGTTTAGAGCTGTATTAATAATCCTCTAGAATGTTACTAGAGCGTTTATTAAGCTAAACAGCATTACTAATAGCTTATATAATCTTTATAAAGTTCTAAAAGCTATAAGCTATTTTTTTTATTTTTTTTTATATCTTATTAAATCTATTCTGTACATTAAACTTTGTAAAGTATAAAGTTCTTTTTAATTAGTTTATAATGTCTTATATAATAAAAAGAGGGAACTAGTTTTAAATTATGTTATTATTTAGAGTTTAATAATTCTAATAAACTTAAATTTTTTCTTCTTTCTTTTTTATAAAGACTACTGCTAAGGTAACTAGGCTGTGGCTTTTTTAAATATAGCCTTATACTAACATTTAGTCTATGTATTCCTGCAAGGCCTTCTTCTATACCTTTGTTAGAGGGCAAAGCCTATAGGTTTTTAAGTTAGAATCTTTTATTAAGTTTATAGCATAATCCTAGGGTTAATGTAGGGGTAATTCTTCTAGATCCTTAGGCGTTTTAAACATGTCCTTATAATCTTTATACTTAGTAAGGATAGCATGCTTCTTCTAAATTCTATAGATACTAATCTATTCTACATCTTTATTATTTTTAAGTTTTTTAAAGGAGACTTTCTTTAGTTTCTTCTTTATTACCTTTATTACTCTAGCTTTTAGTTCTTAGTAAGAGAATTTTTAGAGTTTTCTTTTCTTAGGGTAGTAAACGCTACCTTACTTTGCCTGTTTATAGATTAGGTATAAATTATTATAACATGCTAACTAGGTTATGCATGCGTAGTTCTTAGAACTCTTAATAGTTATTATTTTTTAGTTAATAGTAAAGTTATGTTTTTTAAGCTAGTTATAGCCTAAGATTATATTATATTTATCTTTTAATAAAAGTATACTTATAGATCTCTAGTCTTTTATATTTAGTGTTGTAAAGCTTTCTTTATATATTTCTAGGTTAATCTATCCTCTACTATATTCTAGTAAGAAGGCGTTAGCAAGGGTTACCTTAAACAAGTTTCTCTTAATTTAAAATAAAATGCTTTATTTATGCACCTAATTTTTATCTACTGCTATAAAAGTGCATCTACTATTAGTAAAGGCTAGTCCTAAGCGTCTTTTAAATGTAAAGGTTATAGTTAGGCTATATCCTGCTTCTTAGCCTACAGCAACTAGAGCTAATATATTATAAAGTACTTCTTTATCTTCTAGAGGGTAGAGATTTATGTTCTATAAGTTATTAGATTTATCTTTTTCTTTTTTATATAATTAGTGTTTCTTGTTGCAGCAGTTAGCTACTTTACACTTATAATCTTCTACTAAGTAGTGTAATATTAGGTAATCTTCTTTTTATATAGCCTTTTACTAAAAATAGTAGAATCTGTAGTTGCTTTTATTATTGTAGTTAGGCTATTTTTCTTACTTATAGAAAGAGGCTATTTAATAGGTGTAGTAGTTTATAGTTTTACAGGCTAAGGCTATTCCTTACTATAGGCATCTGTTATAATTCTTTTTCTATGTAGGCTACTATCTAGCTTAGTGTTTATTATTTTAATGCCTTATGCAATACTGTTGCGTGCATTAGTACTAAGGGTATAAATAGTTATTAGGTCTATAGAGGGTATTAAGCAGGCTCTTTTAAGTCTATTAAGAGTATTCTTATGTTTATACTATCTATACAGGATGTCCCTTCTACTAGCAATTGTTAGTGCTATAGGACGCGCTTCTGCAGAGCATGCACTAACTATAGTTTTGTTGCATAGCAAGGGCCTTTCTGCTAATTACTAGGCCTAGAAGCAGAGTCTTAGGTTTTCTAAAGTCTAGTTTAGGGACTTTAAACCTAACAGGTTTACCTAGTCCTTTTAGTTTCTAGTTATAAATTTTTGTCAGATTGAAGCACTGTTTCTAGGCTTCCTGAGATGAATGATGGGTTTGGATATGATGTATGGGATGATGATTGATTGTATTGATTTATCGATCCTTTTTCTGCTCTACTCGTGTTGCTCGGCTTTTTTTGTTTTGCCGATCCGAGTCCCTCGCGCACTTGCCCTATGCGCGACCAGCTTGCAACATGCTGCAATTTGCTGCAAAATGCTGCAAAATGCTGCAATTTGCAGCAACATACTGTTCGAGCTTATTGCTTGTACTATGTAGCAGCTTTCGTCAAGCGTTCCTCCTGTCTTGACAGTAGGTGCGCATATCTAACAATTTTAGTAAAAAACTACTATTATTTCTTCTTATTTATAATGTTATATTTTACTTTAGCTATTTATTATATTATGTTAAACATAGCATAATTATTACTAATACTTATTTAGTAAAGCGCAACTATGTATTTTGTAAGGTAGTTATGTTGTTAACTGCATTTCTAGCATAGGCATTTCTAGAACCTCTTAGAAAGCTCTCTTACTAAAGTTCTAAAAGTTTAGTTATAAAGAGAAAACTATTTCTTTTCTTTCTTAATATTTATAATATATTCTTAGATCTAAGTTTCTTCTTTATATTTTTTAAAAATTATAAGGTTCTGCAACACTTAATTAAGGCTACTAAAGTCTTTAATAACTACTTTTTAATACACTTTAGAGCAGTTTCTTAAAGAGTAGTTTTTTTTATATTACTAGTAAAGTCTATTATCTAATTTTTCTAATATTTCTTTATCTATAAGGCTGTATTTAGCAGTAATAGCTTTTATTATTACAGTAGTATTTTTATTCTCCCCCTTTTAAAAGTCTAGGTAATTTTAGCAGAAATGTCCTACTTTTCTATAGTTTAAGTAGGCCTTATCTTCTAGCTACTTTTATTACTTCTTTATTAAAGGCAGCTTATTATGTCTAAGAGCTTAGCTTTTCTTTAAAGAAGGGCTTTATATATATTTTATATAACTAAGATTTATTAGTTCTTTATTATAATAAGAGGCTTCTTTTTTCTTAAAAATAAACTTAGGTTTTTATAGAGCTTCTTTACACTATTTTTCCTTTACATTCTTTATACCTATTATTATAAAGCATTACTTTTGTAATAAAAATTTTAAAGGTAGTTAGTTTTCTATTATATGTAAATTTATCTTTTATTATGTCTTTTAATTTATTATAAAACATTTAGTAAAGGGCCTTCTAGTCTATCTATCTGTAGATAGCTAGTTGCTCTCTAAATTATACAGTGTAGTACTAGGCTATTCCTTTTTCTTATTTTAGAGTGTCTAGTTTATTAGCTGCAATCTTTTATTTATCTATAGTTTTATAGATAGCTGTTAAAGCTTCTTTAAAAGCTTCTACACTACTAAATATTTCTTTAGTTTTAGGGTTTAGTATAGAGCTATTAGCTCTAAAATCTATCTAGTTGTCTATGTGTAGTTAGAACTAAATTATAGAGGGTCTTTCTAAATGTAGTTCTATCTAGGATATTATTTTTATATTAGTTTAAAATGCTTCTCTATTATATTACATGTAGAGGTAGCATCTAGTAAAAAAAGGGCAGAAGTCCTTAGGCAATTCTTTAAAAGGCTTTAGAAGAGCTAGTTATAAAGTCTTTTTAGCTATAATGCTTACTTTCTTAGTTAAGATATTCTAGAGTTTTACTAGCTCTGCTTATAACATGTGTATCTAGTTTGCAGAGCTTACAGCTAATTAAAGGTTTAAGGGTGTAAGTTGTTTGTTAAATTTAGCTACTTATTAGTATAGATTTTTTACTTCTTTATAAAGGCTAACTAGTTTGTTAACCTTATTACTAATTTACTAGAGTTTTTTAATGTTGTCCTAGATACTGTTAATCTGTTTTACTAGGACTTTTTTATTAGCTATTAGAACTTCTAATAATCCTAATAAAGCTATGTAGGCTATGTTAGAATTAAGGTTATGTTAAATAGTTATACTTTTTAAAAGGTGCAGTGTTTAATGTTACAATTCTTGCTTTAAAAAGCACTTAGGTTAATGATATTCCTAGTAGGTAAAACAGAGGAAAGGAGCTAACAGTAGAGTGTACAGTCCTACCTAAGAGCTAGTAGGCTAATAGGGTTAAGTAGAGTAACTAGATTATAGTTTGTCCCTATAGCAGCAGTATAGTAGCTAGGTTAAACAGTCCTGTTAGATAGAATTAGAGGTATATATATTGCAAGATATATAAATAGTATTACAGCTCTTTAGAAAGCTAAAATGCTACTTAGTCTATGTAAAAAATAAACTAAACATTAAACATGCCTTCTAAAAGGTTATTTAAGGTCTAAACTATATACATGTCTAGAGGTGCTAAGAACAAGTTAAGTAAGTTTATTAAGTTTACAGCACTGCAAACTTGTCTAACTTGTTAGACTTATTTAGATTTGCGGCCTGTCTCCTTATTAGATGACACATTCTTCTAACACTGCAGGCAGCCGCTCTGCTCCCGTGTCTTCCAATTGGTCCGTAAGCGAGTCCTGCCCCAACCTAGCTAGATTGTGGAGTACTTCGGGTGGAGTTACGCCGGTCCAACCATAGACTGTAACAGTACATTAACTATAATTATAAGTAAGCTTAAAATAAGCTAGACTTTTTAGCTTAACTAAGCGCAACTACTAATGCTTTTATACTTAAATAGTACACTGCTTAGTTTTTCTAGCTTATATAAAATAAAATAAAAAGTCTAAAAGTGTATATAACTTTTAAAATAAAATTAGATAAAAAGCACTCTTACTTTTACTATTTAAATATACAGCACTTATAGAAGCTAATACATTGTAGACACTTTAAGTACATAATTAAAAAATATATAAATAAAAAGCTTTATAACTTACTAATAAATAAAAAAATTACTTAAATTAAAAAGTAACTAAAAAGCGCATAATATAGTAGTTTATAAGATAATATAGTAAAAAAAAAATAGATTTTAAAGGTTACTACTAAGAGTTTTTTATACTCTAGCAGCATTTTAGCATAAGCTTAGTAAGGACGTTGTGGATTAAGAATAGCAGTGTAAGGCCGGATGTCCTAGAACAGGCTAGTATGGCCTCCTCTAACCTGTTTGTAGGTCACATGACCTGTGCTTCGTATATAAGCATAAATCCTAACAAGCAAGGCTTAGCAGCGATTCGTCTCTCTTATAATACACTCCTATCTTTCTCTGAAAGCTTGCTCTTAGTGCTATCTGTGCTACCTACCATCCTATCTTTACAAGCAGCCCTAACAGCGCAGCGCGCCTAGACTATACGCTGCATGCTCACACTCTTATTAAGTTATAGATTAGGTTTAGTTAGACTAGCAGCATGCTTAATAAAGTGTTACTTGTTTTTTTCTATTTACTAACTATGTGTGCAAAGAGCTTGCTGTCTTCTACGCTTTAAGTATTTTATAATAGTTACTTTGCTTTTTTTTGTTCTTTTACTGTTCTTTATTACTCTGTTTGCTCTTCTAGCAGCTCTATCTAAGCTTCTCTAGAAGCTCTGTCTAAGCTCTTTTAGCTGCTTTGTCTACGTATTATGCTGCTCTACTCTCTTTTAGCTCCCCTTGTTACTCTTAGCGAGCTAAGTAGTGTGTCGCGTAAGAGAGCACATGGTCCTAGTGTCGCGCCTGTGTTTTGGACGAGCAGCCTGAGACACTTGGCGCCTAAGCTCCCACTACATAGGCAGGCTCTCTATAAGCCTCTCGTAGTCAATAGACTTGCTCCTCATTGCTCTCTAATCAGCGGTTGCGACATGTACTTTGGTCTGTTTTTTTAGTTTCTATTAGTTATACTCTCTATATTTTTAAAGCATTAATAATTACCTTTAGTTCTTTATCTAGGATTTTAGAGCCTAGTTTAGCTAGGGAAAATTTACTAGAATAGTATGCTACTAGATGCTATTGCCTATTCTCTTACTTCTAGTATAGTACAGCTTCTTTAGCTTTTGTTAAAGCATTTGTATGTAACGTACTTTACAGGCAAGTTGCTTACACACGTAAGTTGCTTACTTTTGCTAAGACTACACTACACTACTCTTTTTACACTAATGCATTCCTAACAACACTACTTAGACATGTTAAAAAAACGTTAAATGTAGCTTACCCTTTAGGCTTTTAAATAAAACATAACACTTTTTAAGTAACATACTATAGCTAATGTACTTCACAGGCGAGTTGCTTACACACCTAAGTTGCTTACTTTTACTAAGACCTTACTAAACTACTCTTTCTACACTAATGCATTCTCTATAACACTACTTAAACGCGCTAAAAGAATATTAGATATAGCTTATACTCTAAGCTTTTAAATAAGACATAAAACTCTTAAAGAAACATGCTGCAGCTATGTGTAAGGTCTTATAAAAGATAATAAATAACTATAGCACTAGATAACATTTATAAGCTAATTCTATAGCTAAATTATAAAGGCTAGGTAATAAAAAAGAGCAAGTAATTATTAAGACTATACTTAAGCTATATACATAAGGAATTTCCCCTTAAATAGCATTTATAGCTAATATAGCTAATTCTTTACGCGCTAAGCGTAATTTAGGCTATATTTATATAAACTAGCCTAGTACATTTATAAAGTGTGATTTAAAGCTTAAAGTAAAGTTTTAAGTATAAGTATAGTTAAAAGATATTTAGCTAATTATAAAGCCTATTTTACTAAAGTTGTATATGTTATTATCTTAAATACTATACTTAGCTTTAATATTCTTTATAAGGCTAAACCTGCTTTAAATTACTTTAGAACTTTTATAAAAAGCTTTTTTATAGTTATACTTACGCTTAAATATTACTTTAAGCTCTAAATAACACTTTATAAACGTACT
The DNA here is from genome assembly GCF_010093535.1 of Lindgomyces ingoldianus. Taxonomy (NCBI): domain Eukaryota; kingdom Fungi; phylum Ascomycota; class Dothideomycetes; order Pleosporales; family Lindgomycetaceae; genus Lindgomyces; species Lindgomyces ingoldianus. The sequence continues at coordinate 421,858 of NW_022985183.1, read as the reverse complement.
AAGCTAGTTTATGTAAATATAGCCTAAATTACGCTTAGCGTGTAAAGAATTAGCTATATTAGCTATAAATGCTATTTAAAAGAAAATCTCTTACATATATAACTTAAGTATAGTCTTAATAATTACCTGCTTCTTTTTATTACCTAGCCTTTATAATTTAGCTGTAGAATTAGCTTGTAAATGTTATCTAGCGCTGTAGTTATTTATTATCTTTTATAAAACTCTGCACATAGCTACAGCATGTTTCTTTAAAAGTTTTATATCTTATTTAAAAGCTTAAAGTGTAAGCTGTATCTAACATTCTTTTAGCGCGTTTAAGTAGTATTATATAGAATACATTAGTGTAAAAAGAGTAGTTTAGTACAGTCTTAGCAAAAGTAAGCAACTTAGGTGTGTAAGTAACTTGCTTGTGAAGTACGTTATCTATAAAGTTTTTTTAAAAAATAATAAGTAACTAATACACTAAATAACTTTTTTAAGCTAATTATACAGCTAACTTATAAAAGCTAGATAATAATAAAAAGTAGGTAATTATTTAGCATATACTTAAACTAAATATATAAGGATTTCCTCTCTAGCTAGCAGCTATAGCTAAAATAGCTAAATTTTTACACACTAAGCATAATATAGGCTATGTTAGTATAAACTAGCTTAATATGTTTATTAAGTGTAAGTATAACTATAAAAAAGCATTTTATAAAAATTTTATAGTAATTTAAATCTAGTTTAACTTTATAAAAAATATTAAAGCTAAGTATAGCATCTAAAATAACAACATAATAACTTTAATAAGATAAAGTTTATAATAAGCTAAATATATACTAGAGTAGTTATTATAAGTTTAGAAAAATAAGAATAGCTAAAAGTAGTCTAGCTAAGTAACTAAAAGTAGATAATAGCTATTTAGAGCATTAATACTAAAAAGTAAGCTATTTTACTTTTTATTATTTTCTAGAGTAGTAATTACTTTTTAAAGTAGGGTAAAAAAAATCTACTTTAAAATTAAGTTATTATAGTTTTTAAGCATAGCTAGACTACTAATTAGCTTTGTCTAGACTAGTTAAAGCACTTTAACTTGTATATAAAAAAGTGTACTATTAGTAGCTACTATTTACTAGTTATTAATAGCTATAAAAGCTATAACTTACTTTATTTTTAGTAATACTATAAAAATAATAAAATTATTACTATTTATATACTTTTTTACTTATTACACTTTTTATAGCTACTTAATATAAGTTATTTTCTTTAAAAAATGTGTATAAGTGCTAAGCTAAAAACTTTATATATAACTAAATTACTTATATTATAAAAATAAAGTTTTTATTATACTTTAAAGTAGCTTATAATGCTATAATTACTTTTAGTAATATCTAAGAAAAGTTTTAAAGCGCTAGATTAGTTTTTTTTAACTTATAATAAGTTATAATAAGCCTTAATATAAAGTTATACACTTTATTACTACTACTACTACTACTTATATATAATAAGCTCTAGTAGTTGTAAACTTTAAGTAATACTTTAAAACTTAAGTTATAATTAATGCTTATAAAAATTAAAATTTAAGAGTATATAAATAGTTTACTAAATTTTTTAGTTAAAGTGTTTAAAAAGGTCTTTAAAAAAGTAGTAAGAATTATATATAAGCTAGTATTAGTATAATAAAAATTACTAAGCTTTAAGCAGCTAATAAAGCTACTACATAATATAAATTATATAAAAAATGTAAATTAAAGTAAAAAACCTTTAATAATTTAAAAAAGCTTATACTTAATAGCTTTAAAAAAGTTTAGAGCGCATAGTAATAAAAAAAAGTAAAAAAGCAAGTGTAAGCTAAAGTAAGTAAGCTATTCTAAAGGCGCTACAGGTAGTGTAATTAGACTAAACATAATACATAAATATGTAAGTAAGAAGTAGAAGTAGTATCTAAATAATATTCTAGGCTATACTGTACTATATAGTGCTAGAGCTGGTTGTTATAGGCTATAATAGAGTTTATTAGAGTGTGGTCTTAGCAAAAGTAATGTCACAGTTAACTTAGACACTTGGACATGCCTCGGACTCTCCCCGGAGAGCCCTCGGCCCGGCCTTGGGCACATGACGTCCCGTCACGTGCCCCAGCACATATATATATATCCTCTCACGAACCCCTGAGTCTCCTCAAGGATTCGTCTATCAATACTATCCTGTACCCCCTTCTGCGCTTTATGCTTCCTGCTTCACAGTGCTCTCACAAGTAAGCGACTTAGGTGTGTAAGCAACTCGCCTGTAAAGTACGTTATAACTTTAATAAAATAAACTTTATAAGAAGCTAAATATTTACTAATTATACTTATACTTAAAACTTTACTTTAAGCTTTAAATAACACTTTATAAACATACTAGGCTAGTTTACGCTAATATAGCCTAGATTATACTTAGCGTGTAAAAGATTAGCTATATTAGCTATAGCTACTAGCTAAGAGAAAAATCCTTACGCATATAGCTTAAGTATATGCTTAATAATTACCTATTTTTTTTATTATTACCTAGCTTTTATAAGTTAGCTGTAGAATTAGCTTATAGAAGTTATTTAGTATGTTAGTTATTTATTATCTTTTAAAAAACTTTGTATATAGCTATAGCGTATTATTTTAAAAGTGTTATGTTTTATTTAAAAGCCTAAAGTGTAAGCTATATTTAATATTCTTTTAGCGCATCTAAGTAGTGTTGTTAGAAATGCATTAGTGTAGAAAAGGTAGTTTAGTAGAGTTTTAGTAAAAGTAAGCAACTTAAGTGCGTAAGCAACTTTCTTATAATATACGTTACTTAATTATTTAACTAGCTTTTACTACTTTAATTACTTGTTTATATACTTAGTTCTTTTCCTAAGCTTCTAGATAGTAAACTTAGTAGTAAAGTATAAGTGTAATGATTCTTATAAATTGTTTCATCTTAGGTTGCTTAGAACCTATCTAAAGAGTCTCTGTATTAGCCCTAACTATAACTTAACTCTGTTCTCTATAGTTACCTTTATTCTTTTAAGTATTTATTTTCACCTTTTTTCTTAGCTAGCTTAGTAGTTTTCTAATATCCTTTTGTATAAGGCCTATAGGTGTTAATAGAATTCCTAGGTTATTAAGTCCCCACGCACTTCTATATGCCTCTAAGTAGATTCCTACCGCATTCAGATCTATTGTCTTGCCTGCCCTGTTGCAATAAGATTATAAAACACAGTAGACTAGTATTAACTTCTATACTAAATGTTAAGTAGAAGAGTAATTTAAATATAACGCTAGCAATAGTAACATGTAGTAGAAGTTAATATCAGAGTAATAAAGCGTATATTTATATGTAAAAGAGAGACAAATTGCTGCTTAACTAAGTAGGTAGTAGAAAAGCATTAAATAGACTAAGTTAAATAAAGAAACTAAGGCTAGAAATAAATAATTAAGTAATTCTAAGCTATTATATAGCATTGTTAATTATTAAATTTTAAGTTAAAGACTATAGAATTAGCACTAAGTGTAAGGCCGAGATGGTGCTTACGTGCGACGGGTATATATACTATTCTGTACGCAATAATTAACGTTGGTTGATTATTCGCACCTTTTTAGTTGTATTAGCGTAGTGGTACAGAGCTCCGTCCTTACACTAAGCTAACTACTACTTTTGTAAAAATCTATAACGTACTTTATAGGCAAGTTGCTTACACACCTAAGTTACTTACTTTTACTAAGACCTTACTACACTACTCTTTTTACACTAATGCATTCCTAATAACACTACTTAAATGTGTTAAAGAAACATTAAATATAGCTTACACTTTAAGCTTTTAAATAAAATATAATACTTTCTAAGGAACATGCTGCAGCTATTTACAGAGTCTTTTAAAAGATAATAAGTAACTAACACACTAAATAACCTTTCTAAGCTAATTATATAGCTAACTTATAAAAGCTAGATAATAATAAAAAGTAGGTAATTATTTAGCACATACTTAAGCTAGATGCGCAAGAATTTCCCCCTTAGCTAGTAGCTATAGCTAATATAGCTAATTCTTTACACGCTAAGCATAATATAGGCTATATTAGCATAAACTAGCTTAATATGTTTATTAAGTGTTACTTAAAGCTTAAAGTAAAGTTTAAGTATAAGTATAACTATAAAAAAGCTTTTTATAAAAATCTTATAGTAATTTAAAGCTAGTTTAACTTTATAAAAAATATTAAAGCTAAGTATAGTATTTAGAATAATAACATATATAACTTTAATAAAATAGAGTTTATAATAGGCTAAATATCTACTAGAGTAGTTGTTATAAGTTTAAAGAGATAAGAATAGCTAAAAGTAGTCTAGCTAGGCAACTAAGAGTAGACAACAGCTATTTAAAGCATTAATGCTATAAAGTAGGCTATTTTACTTTTTATTATTTTCTAAGGTAGCAACTACTTTTTAAACTAGTATAAAAAAAAATTTACTTTAGAATTAGGTTATTATAATCTCTAAGTGTAGCTAGACTACTAATTAGCTTAGTTTAGACTAGTTAAAGCACTTTAATGCGCATATAAAAAAGTGTACTATTAGCAGCTACTATTTACTAGCTATTAATAGCTATAAAAGCTATAACTTACTTTATTTTTAGTAATACTATAAAAATAATAAAATTATTACTATTTATATACTTTTTTACTTATTACAC
>NW_022985183.1:362291-415722 GCF_010093535.1 Lindgomyces ingoldianus | reverse complement strand
GAGCCCCAGCCAAGGCTCTCAGTATACGCGACACACCCCCCAGGTGAGCTGCGCAGCAGCTCACCTGCGTTGAGCGTCAACTTGGCTTGTTGGAGCAGCGCTGCGCGTTTACCCTGTGTTTGTGCTCGTTGCCCCAGGCAGCGCGATGATCGTTTCCCTAGGCAGCGCAGGTCACGTGCGTGCCGTGATCGCCGCAACAGAGGTAAATAAATTCTGCTGCTCCTCGAGCTTCTCTTCTGTAAGTCCCAACAACATGCCGCGTGTAAGTTAATGCTTTTAAGAGCTCCAAGAACAACTCCAAACCTGTCTGCAATCTCCGCTAACGTGTGTATGAAGCTCAATAAAGCTAAAAGAGCCGCCCGCTCGCGTGCCGCCGCTCTGCGGGGCCGCGTTGCCAGCAAGCCTGCGCCCACCCCCCGCCAGCCCGCGCCTCCCACCCCCCGTCGGCGCCCGCTCCCCGCTCCGGCCTCGACTCCCCGCCGGCCTCCCCCTGGTGCGCTCCGCGCGCAGTCCTGTCTGGGCTGCATAAAGAGTGCGCTCGCGGGGCGCTCCAGTGGGGAGTGCCATGATTCCGCCACTGGCGGTTCGCGCTGTTGGCGCTGTTCCTCCGGGCACAGCTGCCTGCCCCTGTAAGCCCCGTAGCAGTGTGTGGGGTGATCTAGTTTTGACCTATTTGCAGTCCCCCCGTCGCCGTCGTGTATGCGCGGCGCCTTGTTGCGGCGCTCGTCGCGGAGGACGAGCGGGTAAGCTTCTCTGTAGAGATCGTGCGTCATACCTTAGATCAGACTAACAGGCTATAGGCTGCGTCCCGGCTTCGGCCGGTTCTTCGAGCTCTGCTCGAGGAAGATGTGGTGGAGGAGGAGGAGGGAGAGGAGGAGGAAGAGGAGGAGGAGGAGGAGGAGGAGGTGGAAGAGGAGGTGGAGGAGGAGGAGTAGGGTGTCGTCTCCTCTGGGCTCCTGGCGCGTCGTCAGCGCGCTAAGGAGCTCTTGGGTGAGCTCGTCAATCTCCTCATGGTTTAGGCGTTCTGTGTTTTCTGTGTTTTCGCGCATCTCATGTATCAAATCCCTGCTCAAACTCCATGGCATGGGGGAGTGTCCCTGCTAGTAGATAGCCCTCTTGTTCCTAGGCAGTGTAGAGATGTCCCTGCTATTAATAATTAATGCTTTCTCCCCTTAAAAGCTTGTTTGCGTGTCTTTAAGGTTAAGAAGCTGCTTAAAGTGCTTAAATTACTGCCTTAGCAGGTGCTTTGTAAGCTTATCTGCTAGCATGTCGCTTGTTTTAATATAGCGCACTTTAAAAGATCCCTTCGCGTGCTCCTGGCGCAGCCACATGTTCTGAATATTGACGTGGCGCAGGCAGGTGGTTATCTGGGCGTTCTCCTCTACTACTAACCTGATCGTCTGCTAGTTGTCACAGTAGATCTGCCACAGTGTGCCTAGCTCTAGGGTAAGCTCTTTAAAGAAGCGTTTTAAAGCTAGCAATTTCTTTATAATGTGCGCTAGAGCAAGCAGCTCAGCTTCTGTTGTAGACATAGTTACTGTCAGCTAGAGAGCTGCTTTCTATAAGATTAGTCCTCTAAAGAGTAAGATAATGTATCTATAAGATAATTATCTAGTCTCTGCGTGATTAGCAAAAGACGCGTCTCCACACATAATAAGTTGCGCGCCTTCTAGTGCTCTATACTGTATGCCTGTATGCCTTGTGCGGTACAGGTACACAATCGCCCAGTTCACTGCCTAGAAGTGCTGCTTTCCTAGGTTTGTTAGGTAGTGGGAGAGCTAAGATGCCGCGAACGCCACGTTAGGGCGCACTATAATTGCAGTGTAGAGTGTTAATCCTACGCGCTCTTAGTATTCCTTAATTTTATGCTTTGTTGCTAATCCCTAGTTGCTTGTAAGCTCTTCTAACAGTAGAGAAGTCCCTAGGAAGAGCGCGCTCTCTGCAAGGTTAAACTTCTTTACTACTTTCTTAATATACGCGTTGTGTACTAGCTAGATTGTCCTAGCCTTTCTGTTCCTAATTATTTTAATCCCTAGAAACTATTTGCATAGCCCTTAATTTTCTAGCTTATACATTTCCTTAATTGCACTAATTAATTAGTAAGCTTCTAACTTATTGTTGTAGTAATAAATGTAGAGTATGTTATCTACATAAAAGAGAAGCAAGATATAGCAATTGCAGTTAAAGAATAAGCACAGCTCCTCTTTAAATAAAATAAGGTTAAGCTTCTAAAGAGACTACAAGAGCTTCTAGTACTATAAGATTAGCAAGTTGCGCAGTCTGTATAGGGCTTAGAGAAGCTTAACACACATGCTAGGCTTTGTAAAGCCTTCTAGGAGCTCGCATGTCACTTCTAGCTTGCCTTTGCAGTGCGCGTTCAGGAACGCGCCTATAACATTATATTGCCTAATCTCTAGGTCAAATTAAGCTGCTATCGCTATTGCTGTTCAGAAGGATCTAGCTGCAAGAGTGGCAGCATAGGTTAACTAGAGCGAGTCCTTGCTCTAGAGATTACTGCGTACACAAATATAAGCTTTGCATTTAGCAAAATACCTATTCTAGTTAAATTTGTACATAAAGACCTACTTTAGTAGGAGCAGCTTAGACGTTGCTTTAGTTTACATAATCTCTTTCTAAGTGCCTTTCTTAAGCAGGGTAGCTATCTCTTTCTGTGCTGCAATCTTAAAAAGATCTCTATATAAGTGTTTATATAGATCTCTTTATTTTAAGGGTTCCTTTAGGAGCTTATAAGCTCTTAGTTAAGGCTGCCTAAAAAAGGCAGCTGCAGAAAACACTGCGTAGAGCGTTTTAAGCGCTCTGTTGTTGTAAGCAATAAATGCTCTAAGAAAGTTTATTTAAAGGTGCTCTAGATTAACTAGAGCTAGGCATATGCTGCTTCTCTCTAAGAGCGTTGTATATATACCTCTGCTTCCTGCACCCCTAGGCTTACCTAGGTTATTAGGATCTTGCCTCTGTATTCTTTAGCTTATGCGTGTGGCTAGTCCCTAGCTCTTTTTGTTGTACACATGTTTAGAGGGTGCCTTACCTGCTTTAACTAGAGCCACAGAAGACAATGTCCTAGCGCAAGAGGCAGGGGTTAATTTTTTAACTAGCAAGTTAGCTGTTTAACTTAACAAGCCTAGTAGATCCGCTTCTCTAGTTAAGTGCACTTGCCAGGGATCACTAGTATGCTTGTGCCTACCCTGTATAGGGCGTGTTGTAGAGCTATCTGCAAGCTCTGGCTTAGGAGTCAGCTCTAGGGTAATAAGTGCTATATGTTTATTAGAAACTGCGCGAATCCTTAGTAACTTACTTATTATACTTGTCACCTGCGCAGTTACTTCCACTTTTAAGTGCTAATCCTCTAGCTAGCTAACCTAAGTTCTAATAAGCTTTTTAGTTTCTACACCTTTAAGCTTACGCTCTTAGGGCCTCTAATTTAGTATATTACTCTGCTGCTTATCTAACCTTTAAGGTAAAAGCTTAAAAGCTTCTTCTGCATTACAAATCTTACTCTACTTATTAAAAATTTTAATAATCTTAGAGGCTTCTTCTTAGAAGATTAGTTTGTTACCTCTATCTTTATAAAAGCGTGTCTTATTAAAAGCTATGTTTCTTGTAGTAATTACCTAGTTAAGCAACAGGACCTATATTCTGTAGATATTTAAGGCTCTGTAGCCTATAAGATATTCTATGTAGCCCTGTAAAGTTACTTTAAAGCTTTGCTTCTAACGCCTAGCTGCTTACTCCCTGTTAAGTAGGTAGGCGCGACAGCCGTATGCATAGATCCCGCTCTAATTAGGTCTTAGATTAGCTGTAGCACTCTTTACCTACTCTAGCTTGTAGTATCTAAAGTAGTTAGTAAACTACACATCTAAGACTTTATTTAGTAAGCGTAGGTTATGTGCGTGCAACAGGCTTATATTGTACAGCTATGTTGCTGCGTCTACTACTTCTAGCTAGAGCTTCTTAGGGAGTCCTGCGCTGCTCTTTATCTTAATAAACTTTATAATTATCTCTTGTCTAGCTTTTTCTGCAGCTCTATTTAGCTTATAAGTGTATAGTAGAGAGCTTTTAATATTAATGCTAGATTCCTTTACTTAGAGCTTATACCTTAACTTTCTATGCTAAGGGAGTGTAGCAGTGTTATTGTCTTGCTGTATTTTACTAATCTAGAGCTTGTATTAATTAGACACTATGCTTTTAAAGTTCTCTATTACTCTTTAGATTTCTAAGAGCGTTTTTACCTAAAAAGAGTATAAAAAGATTTTACTGCTATATTTATTTTTAACAATTATTATCTATAGAGCTCTGCTGCGCCCTAATGGCATATTAAACATGTCCTATGCAATTCTCTAGAATAGGCGGGGAGCTTGCTCTTTTAGTCTTCTTAATATAACCTGCTTAGCGTGTGTTGTTGCGCAGTGCTCACAGCGTACTCACTCTGTACCTGTTATTCGTACGTTCCTCACGCTTTTAACCAGAGCCCGCAGAGCTTTAGGGCCTAGGTGTCCTGCGCGCGCATGCCAGAGCTCTTCTGAGTCTAAGCGTGGGAATGTGGTCCATAAGCGTTAGCAATCTAGGAGCACACTCTGCACTAGTAGGTAGAAAGAGACAGCTTTATATTTAATAAACATAAGGTTGTGTTCTTAGTAGAGTGTTACAAGTACCCTATTCTTTTCTAGTGTGCCTATGCGCAGTGTATAGTTAAGTTCTAAATACTATAGTCCTTTTTCTCTTAAACAAGCTTCTAAGATAATATTAACATAAAATCCTTTTACTACAACTACCTCCTATAGTGTAAGATCTTCTATGCGCTCTCTTTATGCTCTATTTAACACCCCTCTAAGCTTTCTAGTTCCTGTTCCCTAGATTAGAAATAACTAAGTGCTAGCTTCTACTATGTGTAAACCTTAAGCTTTCTTAAATAACCTAAGTACAAGCAGCTCTATACTGTTTACTAAGTGCGTAGCACTCCTATTGTCTAGAATTATGCTTATAAAGAGTAGGTGAGCGTTAAAATCTATAGTCGCGTGCATCTCTAGTTTTACTAGGAGCGCTAAGTTAATAAGTGCAGCAACAATGCTTCCTAGAAATGCTAGCTTATCTAATCCTTTAATAGCTTTTAGAGTAGGGGAGGCTACGTCTAAAATCACATAGCCTCTCTTAAGCAGTACAGCCTTTACTTTCTTATGCTGCACCTACTTAAGCCTCTTAAGGATCTTCTAGTGTGCAGTTTTACTAAGCTTCTTTAGCTTTTTAGTAACTGCTAACATAAGGTCTCTGCAGTCTGCCGCTTTCTATAGATAAAGGGATTGCCCTAAAGCTCTGCATAGGCACAGGTGGCCTAATTAGGCTAAAACAGATTAGGCTAAATTATTGTCTAATTATCTGCTAAGCGTCGCAAATATACCTATGCCTTAGTTGCTTACGCGCAGGGAGTGCTCCTAGAGCATTATTAAAAAGATCTTACTAATTTCCTAGATTATTAGAGGTTCCTTGCTAAGTGCGCTAGCCTCTATAACCCTCTAGTGCATAGAGCGCGCCCAGTCTAGTGCAAGCTTTAGAGCTAGGGCGTCTAGGAAGTCTTGTGCGGCTAGCTAGCCTTCCACGTTAAGAATCTTATAGGTCCTTGCCTTAGTGTACAGGAAGTGCCACTGCTAGTACTAAGCTTCTAGGGTTATAGTGCTATGCTTTACCTTAGTAAGGTAAGCTCTATACTCTGCTTATACAAGATTCTTTGTGCTTGCGTCTATTAGTGCTAGCTCTTGTTTTAAGGCTTATACAAGTGCCTATAGGGTGGATTAGTTCTCTAACACAAGCTGCATTATTGCAGGTCCTAGGAGCTCTAGTGCAACAGTTGCATTAACCCAGTTCTAGATTGTCTAAAGACGCGTCGCGCAGGAAGCCCAGTCACTTAATTAAGCTTAGTACTCAGCAATATTAGTCTAGTACTGTGTGTTGGCCTTCTCTAGGGGGTTCTTAGCAGTAATCACTCTAAGTGTGGGCATCTCTAGAGCGCTGTCCATAGGATTTAGAGCGTCTTGTCCATCTGGATTAATCATATCCTATAGGTTTTTGCTAAGAGCATAGAACTAGAGCTAGATAAACTAGAGAGGCTAGCTTACATAGTCCTTAAGCTAGTATGCTCCTGTTAGAAAAGGAGCATCTTAATTAGCTATAACGTAGGCTTTAAAGGTAATAAAGATTAATAAGAATAAGAAAAAAAGCTTCTAAACAGCTTTTACTAGCGCTATAGTTACGCAGGGAGAATTGTCCTAGGTTTTTAAAGCGCTAGGCCTATAACTGTAGAGGATAAAATAGCCTAGCAGTAGCTGTTCAGAAGATTAGATAAAGTGACTCTGCTATCTAAGAGAGCCAAAGGCTCTCCTTATATACACCGAGCTTCAGAACATAATATCTCCCGATCCCGAGCTGCGTCCCAGGCTCTGAGCCCCCAGTCCCAGGCTCCGAGCCCCAGCCAAGGCTCTCAGTATACGCGACACTAAGGTTATATTAGAGTGTGTTAATAAAGTAGAGAGTTGCTTATATAAGTTTAGCAGGTTTTTTTATTAATAAGCAGTTGTAGTTCTGTAGGCTGCGCTTAGTAAACTATGCTTAGTGTAGACAAGAAGAATGTTAAGCAGTTGTAGTCCTACAGGCTGCGCTTAGTAAACTATGCTTAGTATAGACAAGAAGGTGATTGATTAGGCTTAGTAGAGGAGCAGGTGGTTGACTCACGTGAATTAAGCTCGCGGAGCCCTCCGTTAGCTAGCTGTGATAGCTAAATATGCAGCAGTGACAATAGATAGTTAAGTTGCAAGCTAGGCTTATAACTATTGCAGGGTTAGAGCTGAAGGATGGTGGAGAGCATAGAGCAGTTAATTAGGTAATGAGAGACGACCTAGGTATATTAAGGTGAGGGGTAAGGTTGAGAGAGCTTGAGAGAGCTTAGAGGTAAATATATAGTAGCTAAAAGAGCGCTAAGTCCTAAACAGAAAAGAGGTGAGAGGTGAACGACCTACATTCACCCTGCGCTAGGTCACGTGAACCAGTTTCACGTGCGACAAAATACAGAGACTAGTTGGATAGTCTTCTAGTTGCATGCAAGCCAATCACTTAGAAGAAACTAGTCAAGTTAATTATTAGCTTTTCCCGTTCTTACGTTGCTCTTCTCAATTATTCAAGCAACTTACATCCAATGGCATTTATCCCTGGTCGCTAGCACACCAGTCGTATGCGTACTATCTACTCGCCTATGGCTGCTTCGCCTACACAGTAGTCAATCAAAGATAGGTGCAGACAACCTTGCCGCCTCCGACTTTGTGGTAGTACTCACTAGAGTCTGAAATTTAATTGAATGCGCCGCACAGCAGCGGCACAGTTCAATAATCTACCGCCGCCAGTGGAATTAGGGATTCTATTGGAGTTCTCGGTGTGGATGTCAATTTAACCGCGCAAAAACGAGACCATGAAACGGCGACTAGGCGCTCGCACCGTTCCTGCTATGCCACATGTATGCAGCCATTGAAGGTTACGGTAGGATCGCGAAGGGCCACGGATCATAGTTCATGTAGTTTTTTAAAGATATGAGACGCAAGTTTCAACGGCCTATTGCCGATACATGTTCAGTATTCGTTTCTAGAATAAAAAAACCCAAATCGTATATATTGCCCTTTTCAATCGCGCTGGTTGAACAAACTCACCATGTCGCAATTTCTCATTCATCAGGATTTTCAATCCCAGGACTGGTGCACACAGCTTATTCAATCGCCGTCCATCGAGACCATACCCTGGCCTTCTCGTCCGAACCCTCTACCTGAAGACCACTCATGTTCGTTGTTTGCCCAGACACTAAATACGGACACTGGCGTACGCGCTGGTCACGCAATGTGGAAGTCAGACTCCAGAGGAGAAGATGTCGGTCAAGCACTGCTACTCGTTTCACTTGGAACCGGCATGAACTATTATCCTGAGACTCTTCATGGAGGTATGTGTGCTGGGTTGATTGACGGTAAGTTCTTTCCCTTTCGGTGTTACTGTAATTTAATTCCCCTTCGATGCTACTTGAAGAGCACTTGAGAAGGAACAAATGGCACGGTATGAGTTCTGCCAGGTTTTTCCTTCCCATTTTTTTTAATCAAAAAGCCTTGGTTAACAATCGCTCCAATTTACAGAAGGAATGGGCCTGCTCGTGTTTCGCAAAATGGGTTGGGCTACAGGAGTAGGATCCGACACTGTTACGGCCAGCATTGAAATTAAGCTCCGCGGCCGCATTCAAACACCAGGGGTGTGCCTCATTCGGGCATGGGCCGATGAGGAGGAAGCAAAAAAGAAGGGGAAGAAATGGACAGATATGCGCAAACTATGGGCCAAGGCAACGATTGAGGACGGGCTTGGTCACATCTTGATGCAGGCTAGGTATCTTTTCATCCAGACGAAGAAGACTGAGAAGTTGTGATATGTTTAGCTGTGTCGATTGTAGATATTGTGCGGCACATCTTCTAAGTAGATTCCAGATAGAGGACGGAGAAACATTGTCGGTGATTTTAGGAGGAAGGTTTAGGGCAGGTTGTATGTTGATTTAAAGGAACTTCATGCCCGTTGATGCCCCTCCGTCACCTCTCACAACCAATCAATAGTCGGTGCTATTAATATAGCACTGCTTAAATATAATACTAGCGTAATTATGAAGTTTACTAGTTTTTTTACATATGTAGTTATGAATCTATCTATAAGAGACGCTCTTTTTAAGGTTGTTTTAACTTAGAACTTTGTTTTTATTTTATAAACTTATTTAAAGTTTACTAAGAAAGCATTAACTACTGTTTATTAATGCTTTTACTTTATGTTTAGTTTAAAAAACCTTAATCTCTAGTTAGTTTTAACTTTTTAACTAGACTTTATTTAAAGTTAGGTTTTTAGCTTTAATGCTAACGTACTCTACAGGCAAGTTGCTTACACACCTAAGTTACTTATGCTAAGACCCTACTAAACTATGTTTTTTACACTAATACATTCCTAACAACACTACTTAAATATGCTAAAAAAAAATTTAATATAGCTTATATTTTAAGCTTTTAAATAAAACATAATATACTTAAAGCAACATGCTGCAACTATATACAAAGTTTTTTAAAAAATAATAAATAACTAACACACTAAATAACTTGTCGCGTACAGCTATCCCTCTATAGATATTCTTCTGCTGTGCTAGCTAGGAGGTTAACCTTTTAGCAAACGCAACATAACTTTTAAAATACTACAACAGTTCATAAATGATCTGTAAAAGCAAAGCTTGCTTAGAGCAATAGTTAGCACATTAAGGTAGGTGTAAGGCGGGATGTCCTAGAGCGGGATAGGATGGCCTCCCCTAGCCTGTTTAGAGGTCACATGACCTGTGCTTTGTATATAAGCATAAATCCTAACAAGCAAGGCTTAGCAGCAATTTATTTTTCTTATAATACACTTCTATCTTTCTTTAAAAGCTTACTTTTAGTGCTATTTATGCTATCTACTATTTTATTTTTATAGTAGGTTATTTAGGTTTAAGAATAGTTTATAATAATTTTTATAAATTATTATATCTTAGGTTGCTTAAAACTTATTTAATAAGTTTTTATATTAGCTTTAACTATAACTTAACTTTGTTTTTTATAGTTACTTTTATTTCTTTAAGTATTTAGTTGCACCTCTTCTCTTAGCTAGCTTAGTAGTTTTCTAATATCCTTTATATAAGGCCTATAGGTGTTAATAGCATTCCTAGGTTCTAAGTCCCCACACACTTTAATATTCCTTTAAGTAGATTCTTACTGCATTTAGACCTATTGTCTTGCCTGCGCTGTTACATAGTTGTAGCATAATGCTTAGCAAATTAGTATTAGACAGGTAATAGACATATAATAATAATATTTAACTATAGCATGTAAATAATTATAGCCTATAACTAAGCATAGCTAATACTAATCTCTAACACACTAATATAGCTAAAAAATATAGAATAAATATAGCTAACTATAATTTAAATATGTTTTATATAACATATACTAAAGTAAACTACATATAAATTAATATTAAAGTGTACTTATATTAAGTATACTTTTTTATAAAAAAAATATATATATAAAAAATATATAAACTAATAAAAAAATTATAACTAACTAGTTAGTGTGTTTTAAAAAAGATTTTACTTAACTTTATAGTTTATAAACTTAAATATATTAAGTATAGTAAGCTTTACTAATAACTTACTTTATTTTTTATAATACTATAAAGATAGTAAAATTATTACTATTTATACACTTTTTTACTTATTACACTTTTTATAGCTATTTAATATAGGTTATTTTACTTTTTAAAAAAGTATATAGGCGCTAAGCTAAAAACTTTATACATAACTAAATTACTTATTTTAAAGTATACTTATAAGTAAAGTAATACTTAAAAGTAAATAATAGCTAGCTAATTTTTAGCTTTAATTAAGTTAGTAAAATTTCTTTTTTAAAAACTAAAGGTTTATATAAATTTAAGATTAGTTATTGTCTAAATAAAAGTATTTAGATATGCTGTTAAGCGTTACATGTTATAGGCTTATGTTATAGTTGCACACATAAATAGATAAATATTCCTTTCCTTTACATAGACTTAGAAGAAAAAGAATAATTAACACTAGTTACCTGCTACCCCCCCTGCGTAATGTGTACACTGTGCAACTCTCTTTGCCTTGCACGTACTTGCTAATTATAAATGCTAGCTAGCATAAAGCCTATTTAACAGTTATCTAGAAATTAGTTAATTATTAGCTATAATTAAAAAAACGTTTTAGCCTTAGCTTTTAACATATTTTTATTCTTATAATAGTCTTCCTTTTCTTTGCACTTTATATTTTCTAGCGTTAGACCTGTTTCTTTTACTACCTAATACTACTACACTACACCTAATACTACTACTTAATATCTTTAATTTAATTATTTTAGTATTAAAGCCCTAGTTGTAGAGCTGCAGCTTATGTAGTTTATTGCCTCTGCAGGAATTTCTTAAAGTGCTAGGGAGCTCTAGCGCTGCCTCTACCTCTGTCTCTGCCTCTCTATTGCTGCAAAGATTAATGTAGTACATGTAATAGCTTAATAAGCTGTTTTACTTATAAAACTGCTAGTTTAGCTTCTTTAACTACTATTTAAATATAATAGGCTAATGCCTAGAGGTGTTAGTAAGAGATTACCTAGCAGTGTTAAGAAATGCATAAAGTAAATTACAGCAAATTATAGTAGACTACAGCAAATTACAGTAAACTATAGTAAACTACAGCAAATTGCAGCAAACTATAGTAAATTGTAGCAAATTGTAGCAAATTGTAGCAAACTACAGTAAATTACAGTAAACTATAGCAAATTACAGTAAACTACAGTAGATTACAGCAGCAGGCAGCAATCCCTAGTAGATATTAGTTGTGTTGCAAGTAGCTTTATGTATAAAAAGAGTTCTAGGGGAGTAATGCCTCTAGAAAAAAAGCCTTATAAAGAGCAGTAATAATTACACATAAGCTAGTGTTAGCGTAATAGGAAATTACTAAGCTTTAAGCAGCTAATAAGGCAGCTACATTAAGAAAGGCCTACACTTAACAGCTTAAAATAAGTTTAGGGCGCGCAGTAACAGAAAAAAGGCAAAGAAGCTGTTAGATTAAAGCACTATTTCTAGGCTTCTTAAGATAAATAATAGGTTTTAGATATAATGTATAGGATAATAATTAATTATATTAATTAATTAAATATTTTTTTTTGTCTGCTCTGCTTGTGTTGCTCAGCTTTGTTTTTCTAGTCTGAGTCCCTCGCGCACTAGCCCTATGCGCGACCAGCTTGCAACATGCTGCAATTTGCTGCAACATGCTGCAATTTGTTGCAAAATGCTGCAACATGCTGCAATTTGTTGCAAAATGTTGCAAAATGCTGCAATTTGCAGCAACATACTGTTCGAGCTTATTGCTCGTACTATGTAGCAGCTTTCGTCCAGCGTTCCTCCTGTCTTGACAGTAGGTGCGCATATCTGACACCCCGACACACCGATGCGGCTGATGCCAATCCCCGACACACCGATGCGGCTGATGCCAATCCTCGACACACCAATGTGGCTGATGCCAATCCCCGACACACCGATGTGGCTAGAGAGGTGGAACAGACGCAACTAACCATAATTTAAACATGTTTTACACAACGCATGCTAGAGCAAACTGCATGCAAATTAGCATAAAGGTGCACTTACATTAGGTATACATTTTTTTCAAAAAAGAATATAAGAAACACATAAGGTGACAGAGAAACAGCGTTACCGGGGTTTATCCGAAGAAATTCTGACTAACTAGCGCGTCCAAAAGAGGAGATTCTGCTCAACTTTTTGTTCTGCAAACCCGAATATAATAAGCAGAGCAAGCTCTGCTAATAAGCTAATTTTATAGCTAACTTATAAAAGCTAAGTAATAATAAAAAGTAAGTAATTATTAAGCATATACTTAAGCTATATACATAAAAAAATTTCTTTTAGCTAGTAGCTATAGCTAATATAGCTAATTCTTTACACACTAAGCATAATCTAGGCTATATTAGCATAAACTAGCTTAGTATGTTTATAAAGTGTTATCTAAAGCTTAAAGTAAAGTTTAAGTGTAAGCATAACTATAAAAAAGCTTTTTATAAATATTTTAAAGTAATTTAAAGCTAGTTTAGCTTTATAAAAAATATAAAAGCTAAGTATAGCTGTCACGATTGTGCACGAGTAAGGTTATAGAGCTTCACGGAGGTCTAGTTCAATTACTACGTGAGGTATCATAGTAGGTACAAGACGTTGTGTGAGGAACAGGAAGGTTTAGAAGGAAATTAGTAATTAAATACTTAGCTTAAAAGTTTAAGCGCTTTAAGTATAAATTAAGCCTGTTCTAGGTTTAGTTAGTGTTAAAGCAGTTTATGCTTAAGTTTATGTCTATGTTGTGTTATGTTTATGTTAGACGTGCACTAATAATACTTTAGTACATGTCTAATATAGTTATGTCTAAGATCTAGAGAGGATACTGTGACAGTACCCCCCCCCTTATTAGGAAGGGAATCTTTTACATTAGTAGTTCTAGCATTAGGTTGTCTTTGTTAGGGTATAGGTTTAGTTTAGATAGGTATTAGGTGTAGAATTAGGTTACTATAGAGTTCTCTTACAGGGCTTTTATAGGTTCTTACAACAGTTTATTATATCTAGTCTATTTTATAAGGTATTTATAGATATGTTTCTTCTTATTAAACTAGATTTATTTAATGTTTTTTATAATATATTCTAGTTTATTATTTATAATAATAGGTTTAGGTGGCAGGTTTAGCTGTCTAGGTAGATAGTTAAATTTAGAGGCTGCTTAGCGCAGCAATAATATGTAGAACACAGGGTGTATCTTTATGCTGTTAGGTAGGATTAATTAGTAAGTGTGCAATAAGACTATATAAGCTACTATAAAAGGGCTAAGGTTTTTTTAATTAAGTTTCTTTAATTATTAGTTTATTTAAATATTTCTAGTGTCTAGCTAGACCTTCTTACTAGCTACATACGCAAGGGTGGGGGTTTAAGATTAGTTTATGTACTCTTATTAAAAAGCTTAAGCCTATGTAAGCTTTTTATAAACATATTTAAATATATTTTAAATTTTATTAATAAGTCTATTTATATTTATTACTTATATAGATTAATAAGTTAGTTAGAGGGTATTTATAAGTAGTTTAAATTTTATTTAGGGGTAGTATTTATAGTTTGCTAAGAACAGGGATACTTATGTTAATTTAGATGTTATGTTATTAGCTTTAAACTATGCTATAGCTAACTATTTTACTTAGTTATCTTACTAGTAATTTATATACACTTATAAAACTTATTTTATTACAGCATTTATGTTCTTAGTCTAGCTGTTAGTCTCTAGGTAAAAAGCTGTAGATAGATAAGAAATAATTTAAAGCTATTTATAGAGTTTGTCCTAGAAAGCTAAGACAAACTGTGTACCTCTATCTAATATAATTATGTTAGGTAGGCTATAGTAAACCTATACATATTAGTAGAATAACTAGGCTATATTAGGGGCAGTTATAAAGAAACATAGTATTAGGTGTTAATACTTAGTTAAGTAATTAACAACTACTATAATATTTATATACCCTTTAAATAAAAGTAGGTTTATAATAAAATTAATTAATATATCTTTCTAAGCTTATTTAAAGATTAGAAGTAGTTTAAGTAGGCTATTATACCTTTCTTAAAAGGCTTTTACTTTACAGTAAGTATAGCAACATAATACATATTAGCGTACAGTATGGAACATGCAGGGCTAGTAGTACTCTCTCTGTAGTAGGTTAAGAGTCTTTCCTCTGCCTAGGTGTCCTCTAATAAGTAAGTTATATATAATTTAAAGTAGTTTAATTCTTAGTTTATTAAAATTAAAAATTATAAGTTAGTTATAGTAATATAGCTTACTATTTTAGTTTTTATAGTTAGCTAGTGTTACCTTTTTTAACTAACTAGCGCTGTTTTAGAGCAGGTCTAAAGTTTCTTAGATAAATTTATTATTTAAATACTTATTAGTAATAATTTAATTAATTATCTAATCTATTTTATTTAAGTTAAGGTCTAAAAATAGCTTAAGTTAAAGTAGAGTTTAGTGTTAAGCCTTTTACACTTCTTTTTAAGCAGGGATGTTTTAAGATTACCTTATAAAGGCATCTAGTTTCCCTCTGTCTTAACTAAGATAATAAGTAATTTTAAAATTAAAATAAAATAGGTATTTAAACTAACAGGCTTATTAGTAGCTAAGTTATTTTATAGTTATAAAGTACTATAAGTTCTTATAGTTAGATAAGACCTGTATTAGATGCGCTGCACTTTCTAGTTTAGGTTGCTATTATTTAAAGCAGTGTACTATAGTAAGTAGTTTCTTATTATAGATCTTATAATTGCCTTCTGTAGGACTTATTCTTTTTAAGAAATATGTAATAGGCTTAATAGTTTTGTCTAGCTTAGTCTAGGAGAAAACTCCTGCTACTACGTAGTCTAAGGCATTAGCTTTTACAAGTATTAGTAGTTTAAAGTTAAAGTAGCAGAGTATTAAGGCTTTAGTAAAGGCTTTTTTTAGCTAGTTAAAAGACTATTAGTAATTTAAGTTAAAGTTAAATTAGATCTTTTTTTTAATAAGTGTAATTATAAGGCTTACTTACTATAAAAAGTTATTAATAAATTATTAGTAAAAGTTAGTAAATTTTATAAAAGCTTAAACATCTTTTATATTCTTTAAGTATTACTAATCTAGCACAGTCTAAACTTTAATAGGGTCTATTTAAATGCTATCTATAGAGATTACATATTCTAAATATGTAACCTTTAATTAGTAGAACTTATATTTGTCTATGTTAAGTTGCAGACCTGCTTCTTCTATAGCCTTTAGCACTAGGCGTACATGCTGTTTGTGCTCTAAAAGGCTATTACTATAGATTAGAATATTATTAATATACGTAGTGCAGAACACGTCTAGGTAGGGTTAAAGTAAGTTGTTTATAAAATGTTAAAAAGTACTAAGCGTGTTAGCTAAGCTAAAAAGCATTACTAGGTACTTAAATAGTCTGTATTAGGTCTAAAACACTATTAGCTACTTATTACCCTTTACTATTTTTAGCTTATTAAAGGTAGTAATAATATCTAACTTTATAAAATACTTTACTTTACTTAGTTAGCTTAAGGTTTTTTATAAAAAGAAAATTAAGTATTAGTTTTTAATAGTAACAGCATTTAGTCCTTAGTAGTTAACACAGAATTAGAGCCTACCTCTAGGTTTTTTTATAAATAGTATAAGTAACACTACTAGTAAAAAGCTAGCTTAAATAAACTTTTTTTTTAGGTTTTTATTAAAGTATTTTTAAAGCACTTTTAATTTATTTAGTAACATTCTATATAGTAGCCTATAACTAGGTTGTTTACTAGGCTTAAAAGTTATCTAGTAATTATATAGATGTTATATTAAAAGCTTATTAAACTTATTTTAAAAAAAGACATATAATAAGTTATAGTAGTCTTAAGAGACTATTATCTTTAAGTTAGTGTGTTTTTAGGGAGCTAAAGCTTAGTCTATATTAGAAATTATAACTGCGTAGATTTTGTAATCTAGTTATTAAGCTAGGGTTATAAATAAGGTAGGTTCTATGTAGCAGATGTCTATTTACTATTTAAGTCCTAGTTTATGTCTAAATTAGGTAAGTAAAGGTTTTTTAAAAGCTTTTTTTTTTTTAAGTTTAAGTAGTTATTAAATTATTTTACATAGCTTATCTTAGTAAAAGGCCTAGCTTATTAGCCTTACTTAGGTAGTTCTTTTTTAAGTTATTAAAAAGTAAGTCTAGAAACCTTTTATATTAAGTGCTATTTAAGTGTTATTTAGGTGTAAGCATAAGCATATATTTTAGCATTAAAAAGAGTTAAAGTTTAGAACTTACTCTTAGTAATTAAAGGTAACCTTATGCTAATACAGCTATAGTTATTCTAGGATTAGGTTATAATGTCTTATGTTTATTACATAGAGCTTAATCTGCTTCTTATAGTGTTAGTAAGTAATTATAATAGTTATAGTATAAAAGATAGAACTTTTTTTAAGTTGTTTTTTATTAAATCTAGTTAGGTAAATTATTTAGGTAAGTAGTGTTAATTAAAGATTTAGTTTATGCGCTAGTTCTTTATTAATATAACCTATACTGTTTACTTCTAAGTTAATAAAAGCTTATATTAAAGCTAATATAGTTTCTTATTATAAATATATAAGAATATTAACTTAGTACTTTTAGTTATTAGTAAGGGACTTAGCCTATAGGTTAGTAAAGATCTAGTGTTAAATTAGTCCTAAGAGGTAACTTAGCTCTAGAACAAGCCTTTTTACAGGCTCCTACTACTATAGCTGCAGCTATGTTAAGAGTAGTAAAGAGGATTAGGGCTTAAATATAAGTTAAAGCCTTTATAAAAATAAGATTAAAATAGTAAAGATCTTTAATAAGTGCTAGCAGCACTACTTGCGTAGACTTAAGAAAGAGAAATAAAGTAGTTTTAAAAAATATAACTATGCTTACTACACTTAAAGTATTAACTTTTTTTTTTATAATCTTTACACTTTCTAAAACTAACTAAAGCATAATTTAAATTAATTTTTATTACATTAGGGTCTTTATTTACAACTGCGCTAGTTTAGGGGTGTATTAAGGCTTATACAGGGAGGAACCTTATGTTATTATTATAGGTAGCAATTAGGTTTACATACGCGTTAAGGTTGTTTAGAAGGGGTTCTTTTACTATAGCGCGTTGCAGTTTAGTTAAGAGGGAGTTATATAAAGCTATAATTAGACTTATCTTATTTAGGCCTATATTAAATGTAAATTAGTAGAACTTAGTAAAGTATAAAGTAAAGCTTTTTTTTTTTTATTATAAAGTGTTTAGGCAACTTAGGGCTGTTAACTTTTTATTTAAGTCTTTATAAGTTACTTATAAAAACACTATAAATTAATCTAGGTTAATAATATTTTTATTTATTAGTAAGTTAATTAAGGCTATTATGTTATAGTTAAGTTAAAAGTAGGTATATAGTAACTAAAAGCGTTTAGAGAGGAATTAGTCTATATTTTCTTTAAGTTTATATTAAAGCTTATGTAGAAAGAAAGGTAGGTCTTTCTATTTTTTATTAAATAGTAAAGGATTAGAGAGTTAGTTAGATTTTATTACTAAGTTAAAAAAGTTATAAGTTATAGGTAGTGTTAAGTAGAAAAAAGTTAAGCTATCTCTAGACTTCTAAGTAAGCTTTAAGGCTAGTAAGTTCTTAGTTCTTACTACTATAATAAAAGTTAAGGCAGAAATAGACTGCTTAATAATATAAAGCTGTTTTTTAAAGTTCTTTTAATAAGCTTTAAAGCTTATAATATAGCAGCTTTTTTATAAAGTAAGCGCTTTTTAAAAGGCTTTTTAGCTTACTATAATAGCTTAGAGTTATATAAGTACTAAGCTTATTAGATTAAATTTAGAGGCTATTCTTAGCTAAGGTTTTAACACAACATAATGTTATAATTATGCATAAGTAAGGTTATAGAGCTTTATAGAGGTCTAGTTTAATTACTATGTAAGGTATTATAGTAGGTACAAGATGTTATGTAAGAAATAGAAAGGTTTAGAAGGAAATTAGTAATTAAATACTTAGCTTAGAAGTCTAAGTGCTTTAAGTATAAATTAAGCCTGTTCTAAGTTTAGTTAGTGTTAAGGCAGTTTATGCTTAAGTTTATGTCTGTGTTGTGTTATGTTTGTGTTAGACGTGCACTAATAATACTCTAGTACGCGTCTAATACAGTTATGTCTGGGATCCGGGGAGGATACCGTGACAATAGCTTTTAAAATAACAACATATATAACTTTAATAAAATAGACTTTATAATAAGCTAAATATTTACTAACTATACTTATACTTAAAACTTTACTTTAAGCTTTAGATAACACTTTATAAACATACTAAGCTAGTTTATGCTAATATAGCTTAGATTATACTTAGTGTGTAAAAGATTAGCTATATTAGCTATAGCTACTAGCTAAAAGAAAAAATTTTATATATATAGCTTAAGTATATGCTTAATAATTACTTACTTTTTATTATTACTTAGCTTTTATAAGTTAGCTGTAGAATTACCTTATAAAAGTTATTTAGTATATTAGTTATTTATTATTTTTTAAAAAACCTTATATGTAGCTGCAGCATGTTGCTTTAAAAGTATTATGTTTTATTTAAAAGCTTAGAGCATACACTATATTTAATGTTTTTTAGCATGTCTAAGTAGTGTTATTAGGAATGCATTAGTGTAAGAAGAGTAGTTTAGTAGAGTCTTAGTAAAATTAAGTAACTTAAGTGTGTAAGCAACTTGCTTGTAAAGTATATTATATTATATTTAAAAGTCTAAAGTGTAAGCTATATCTAATGTTCTTTTAGCACGTCTAAGTAGTGTTGTTAGGGATGCATTAGTGTAAGAAGAGTAGTTTACTAGAGTCTTAGCAAAAGTAAGCAACTTAGGTGTGCAAGCAACTTGCCTGTAAAGTACGTTATATGTTTCTAATATAGGTATTGTATTAGTAATTAACATTTAATTAGTCTAAAAGATCTTAGATGTTTTTAGATGTTTTAATTAGCTTAAAAGTTTAGAAGTTTTGTTTAATCTAAAACAGTATTAGCGTAAAATCATCTATAGAGCGGCTAACTTAGAGGATAAGGTAAAGAGCGTGTCTCACGTAATAGTATTTCTTAGGCAATAGTAACACTATGTTATAGTATCTTCTGTTACGTTACCTAATAATTTCACCTATTTTAAGCTTTTAACGCCTTAGGGCTAACTATTGCTTTCCCTCAAGCTCCTCAGACTAGACTAAAAACCACAACACTAACGTATCTATATGCTTGGTTCAATACCCATAGTTTGGATGCTAATTAGCCTCTATCAGCTGATGTCCAATAGAACCTAGACATGGAGGGAGGAATCTGCGTAGATAGTTATCGGCAGCAGATGCTAGCACGTGGGTGAAGTGATTCAGCGATACCTGGAACTCTATTCAAACACAACAGTCCTCAACCTTGCTACACTCAATAACGCAATTCCTCCGCCGCGAACCTCGCAGCCACTAATCCATTTCACTTTAGACCTTTGGTAGCCCATTTCGGAAACTGTGCATGCTGGTCCATCTGGACCTGTGCTGCCCTAACTCTTGTCCTCACCCACTCTCCAGCTGTCACACCCACGTCCTCGTCCTCACTGTTTAGCTTCGATATCATCGCACTACCCTCCAGGCTCTTCATCAAGCACTGATCCTCTGGCCTCGTAAAATAGGCAAGCGAGTAGCGCGTTAAGTTTGCCTGCTCTCCGGGGGCATACATCACCCGATGCATTGGGCTTTTAAGCAATCCATTCGTGAACTTCACCATAGCATCACCCAGATTGATGATCGCACAGCCAGGCCTGGGCCTGACCCAGAGCCAATTTTCCTCTTCAGCAGCTTTTCCCTCAGGAAGAACTTGCAGACCGCCGAGAATGTTGAACAGGATGGTCACACTGCCGTAATCAGTGTGCGAGACCAGGCTAGTGCGACGATCTCCTTCCGGCTGGGGTAGATAACAGATTTGACGGCTTTGGTCTGAGGAAGGTTGTTCTATCCGGTGACAGGCACGGAAAGTACCCCTGGAAAGGCCGAGTTGAGTCTCTAGACAGTCAAGGATGGTCATGGACAGAGAGTGACAGCTCCGAGCGAGATTCGCATATAGGCTGCGGTGACCACTGACGACTTCTGGTGCTGGAAGGGCAGGTACAATACCCAAAACATCGTCTTTACTCATGCACCAAAACTCGCAGCGATCTGGAGTACCTTTTGCATCGATCCTCCCGATTCCCGCTCCTTTGTATCTGGAGTACTATAGTCAGTCAGGTACGTAGGATTGTGGATGGATGCGAGTGTACCCAAGAACAGTCCCATTAAGCATTGAGTGTCTCAGCTTTTCTTCCATACCCAGCTCGAAGATTCTTTCTCCCAATTGAAACACATCATCAACTTGTTTAATCAAACCAAGGCCTTCCTGGGAAGATTGTAGCTCAAGAAGAAAGACGCCGGTAGATATGCAAGTGTTGAAAAGCCTCTTCGTTTCGTCCTCATCTTCAGCCACGAGTTTCGACAACGACAGCGTTGGAAGCTGTATGGTAGGAAGGTTAGATGGGAAGTCCGGAAAAGGAGCAGGTGAACTGAAAGCCATTTTGCAAGACCAAATAGGCCACAAGGATTGGTGAAGCAGAAGCTTTAGCTCACGTCCGGTGAGGAAAAGGATGGGGGAGTATATGAATGGTATCTGAGGAGGAGCAGCGATATCTAACCTCTGAGTGTTAATCGAACTATTTCTGCACCATTTTAATCAAATATTTTGTTGCATTTTTCCACGCCACCGCCGTACGTTACTGCGCCCAAAGATAGGTGGAGATGCGTCTGTGAAGTAATGTTAACCTCGCCGCATGAGTACAGGGCTTCAATACCAATCCCTGCCTCTAGGATGCAGCCTCTCAAGTTAGCGTCGCAGACATGGATCTGTGGTTCTATCGAAGGAACTGGGGTTTTCTGTTGCGACCATCGGAACTTACTTAAAAAGAACAATCCTCCGCTCTCCGGTGGCGGCCACGGTGTCTTACAAATAGCGGCTCAGAGATATGTGAGAGACACTTCCACTGTTGCCTAGAGATTTTTACGTACTCGAGTTTGCAGAATTCTCGGATTAGCTTAAATCTTTTCCAATTATACTGCCGCTGAACATGTTCAAAACTAGGGCCAACACTTTGCCACATCAACCCCTAATTGGTGAAGACATCAATTAAGGTCCCGCAATCTCCGGGATGGCGGTCTCCTCAATAGTCACAGCATTTTTGTGTGTGGCTATTCAATTGTATATTCGTACTTGTATGACAAAGAACCTCTGGTGGGACAATGGACTTCTGGTGGCGGGCACTGTACAGCTTTCGAATTCCTAATGCTCCAAGACAAATGACTCTGCTAACAATCCCATAGCTGTTTTCCATTGTCAGAGTCACTTTCAATCTCATCATGGTCTCTCACGGGGCTGGACGCCACCGATACTACCTCACAAGAGAGCAAGCAGCCAAAGTTTTACAGTACAACACCCCTTTCGCAGCCATGAATATTCTATGTGTCTGCCTTGTCAAGACCTTGATTCTGCTATTATTTATAAAGTGCAGAATTCAAAAAGAGTCACCCGTTTCATTTACGTGCTACTGGCGTTGACAATCTCCATGAGGCTTGGTACTCCAATCTTCATTTGGCCCCAATGCATACCATTTAATGCACTATGGAATCCACGTGCGACAGGCAAATGCATATCAAGGAAAGTATATGGAAGGGTCAGCGTCTTCCAAGGAGGTAAAATTACCCATGGCTCTCTAAAATATATGCGTGAACCCTCTGGCTAACATGGAGCAGTGATATACAGCGCCCTAGATCTTCTAATAACGTCTCTACTCGTCATAATCCTATGGAGAGTTCAAATGAAGAAGCAGGTCAAGGTCGGAATCTGCTTCCTGCTGAGCCTGGGTCTTGGAGCTACTGCGTTTAACATCATGCGAGTAGTCTTCCACAAGCAGCTTGCAGCCGCAGACTTCACTTGTAAGCATAGATCAATGTGAACAACGTCCAGATAACTAACAGTCAAGCAGTCGACCTCTTGGGGTGTCGACATATCCTCTCAACTCGAACAAAATATCTGCATCATCGCTGCAGCTGTCCCAACATTCCCACATTTGTTCCGAAATTGGGCTCATGATATTCCTGATAAAATTTCCAGCAATACTCCAAAAAGTCGTCAACTCTTAGACTTCGCTCAATTTCGAAAGGAGCCAGGCCAGGTCTAGCAAAAAGCACCGATACGACGACATCACAGAGCTGAGCCGTATTACAGTTCACCACGACATTGAGCAGCGCAGTAGCCAAGTGGAGGTTGCCGCTAGTCAAGGCTACTGGGATCAGGACCCAGGGTCTAATGCAGAGACCTTTTATACGCCCTCAAGGAAACACAAGGGCCAAGAGGTGGTTTGAAATTTGGACATTCAGCCCTAGTCGATAAAGTAGCTTTAAATTTATGAAGTGATAAAATCATAACATAGAAAGAAGCGGGTTTGTTCTTTTGTAAACAACTTTACTTTCTAGAGGTCGTAGTTTCTGTGCAAAACATATCGCAGGGTTAGAGCCAAAGGATGGTGGAGAGCACGGAGCAGTTAATTAGGTAGTGAGAGACGACATAGGTATATTAAGTTGAGGTGTAAGGTCTCTAGAGCTTGAGAGAGCTTAGAGGTAAATATATAGTAGCTAAAAGATCGCTAGTCCTAAACAGGAAAAGTGTAAGAGGTGAAGAACCTACATTTACCTTGCGCTAGATCACGTGAACTAGTTTCACGTGTAACACCCCCCCTAGCTTTAACAAAGTACTTACTAAAGCAAATCTACACAAACTAGTTAACTAGTAAAAAAAAGTGTAGTAGTTAGATTAAAAAAGTAAAAATTATATAAAAGTAAGTCTACTAATGTTTTAGTTTAGATATAACGTTAGACTAATAATTAACTTAAACATGCCTTAGACTCTCTCTAGAGAGCCCTTAGCCTAGCCTTAGGCATATAACGCTGTCACGTGCTCTAGTATATATATATATTCTCTTATAAACTTTAAAGTCTTTTTAAGAATTTATCTATTAATACTATTCTTTACTCTTTTTTATACTATATGCTTTTAACTTTATATCGCTTTTATAATTTAGCTTCTTTATAAAAACATCTTTAGTTTAAAAAATAAAAAATAACTTTTACTACTACTTTTTAATCTCTACTTTAATTAAATAGCTATAAAAATAATAGCTAGTAGTAGTTACATATATAAAAGTAAATCTATAGCTACTATCTTTTCTATAACTATTTTAGAGACGCTTTATAATACTTTTAAAACTTAACTTCTTAAGCGCGTTACATTCTAGCCTCTTAACTAAATTCTACTAAACATTATAAAAAAACTAGATTAGGTTATGTCTTTAGATTCTTTAAAATTAATTAATATATTACTTTAAAAGAATTAAGCCTTTTTTATATAAAAGTAAAAACTCTTACTTTACTATTATTAAATAGAAAACAGACTACTACTTTATGCTAACTATTTATATGTTCTAGTAGACTTACTGCTGTGTACCTAACTTATCTAAAAAGTCTAGAATTAAGTATCTTTAGCACACCTTAGTGCTACTAAGACCTATTAGTTACTATTCTAAAAGTACTACTAACAAAGTATAAAAGCTACTTATAAATAATAGGTATAGAATTACCTTCTTTATTATAAAGCTTATCTAAAATAAGCCTAAACTCTAGAGTTTATCTACTTTTTTTTAATCCTTAATTAACTAATGCAGCACTTATGTATTAATTTTAAAAAATTTTTAAAAATAAGTCTAGTTAACATACCTAACAGGTTAGCTAGCCACTTTTGCTAAGCCCCTACTAAACTCTACCTATCTACGTAATGCCTTAACAACAACACTAGATTAAATCTTCTAAAGAATATTAAATACAGCTTACTTTTTAGGCTCTTAAATAAAACTTAAAACTTTTCTTATAACACACTACAGCTATTTATAATGTCTTTTACACAACACTAAGCAATTAACGCGCTAGACAGCCTTTATAAGCAGAATGCTAGCCTAAATTAAGGAATCTAACTAAGCTTAAAAAGAAGGTAGTTGTTAAGTACATACTTAAGCTTATTACGCGCAGATTTCCTTTTAGGCTTACAGCTATAGCTAATATAGCTAATTCCTTACCTACAGAGCGCAATCTAGGCTAGGTTAGCTTAAACTAGACTAGTATATAAGTTAAGCACTGCCCTAAGTTTATAATAAAGTTTAATTATAAGTATAATTATAAAAGAGCACTTTATAAGAATCTAGAGGTTATCTAAGGCTAGTTTTGCCTAGTAGCTAACATAAAAGCTAAGTATAGTATCTAGAATAAAGATAGGTATAACTTTAACAAGTTAAGCTTTATAATAAGCTAGATATTAACTAAAGCAGTTATTATAGCTTTAAAGAGATAAAAACAGCTAAAGGCAATATAGTAAAGTAATAAAAAGTAGACAATAATTATCTAAGGCATTAACATAATAAAGTAGGCTATAAGATTATAAAGCTTTAAGCAGTAAATAAAGCTGCTACATAACATAGATTACATAAAAGAAAGTAGATTTAGGCAAAAAAAACTTTAATAGTTAAGAATAAAGCTTATTTAACTGCTCTAAAGGAGTTTAGAGCGCGTAGTAATAAAAAGAAGCTAAAGACATAGGTGCGCGCTAAAGAAAGTAAGCTAAGTTAAAGGTAATATAAGCAGTGCAATTAGACTAGGCATAACTTATGTACATGTAAGTAAGTAGTAAAAGTAGACTCTAAATAATATCTTGTGTTGTATTACTTTATATAGGGCTAAAGTGGGCTGTTTTGCAAGAGAATAGGGTGGTTTTAGTGGGGGCTTGGCAAAAGTGGCCGGCTAACCTGTGTGGCCGGCCACTTTTGCTAAGCCCCTACTAAACTCTACCTATCTACATAATGCCTTAACAACAACACTAGATTAAATCTTCTAAAGAACATTAGATACAGCTTGCTCTTTAGGCTTTTAAATAAGACTTAAAACTCTTCTTACAACATGCTGCAGCTATCTATAATGTCTCTTACACAACACAAAGCAATTAACGCGCTGGACAGCCTTTATAAGCAGAATGCTGGCCTAAATTAAGGAATCTAACTAAGCTTAAGAAGAAGGTAGTTGTTAAGTACATACTTAAGCTTATTACGCGCAGATTTCCCCCTAGGCTTACAGCTGTAGCTAATATAGCTAATTCCTTGCCTGCTGTCACGATTGTGCACGAGTAAGGTTATAGAGCTTCACAGAGGTCTAGTTTAATTACTACGTAAGGTATTATAGTAGGTACAAGACGTTGTGTAAGGAACAGGAAGGTTTAGAAGGAAATTAGTAATTAAATACTTAGCTTAAAAGTCTAAGCACTTTAAGTATAAATTAAGCCTATTTTAGGTTTAGTTAGTGTTAAAGTAGTTTATACTTAAGTTTATGTCTATGTTATGTTATGTTTATGTTAGACGTGCACTAATAATACTCTAGTACATGTCTAATATAGTTATGTCTAGAATCTAGGGAGGATACTGTAACAGTACCCCCCCTCTTATTAGGAAGGGAATTCTTTACATTAGTAGTTCTAGCATTAAGTTGTTTTTGTTAGGGTACAGGTTTAGTTTAGATAGGTATTAGGCGTAGAATTAGGTTACTATAGAGTTCTTTTATAGAGCTTTTGCAAGTTTCTATAACAGTTTGTTATATCTAGTTTATTTTATAAAGTATTTATAAATATATTTTTTCTTGTTAAACTAGATTTATTTAACATCTTCTATAATATATTCTAGTTTGTTATTTATAATAATAGGTTTAAGTAGCAGGTTTAGCTATTTAGGTAGATAGTTAGATTTAGGGGCTGCTTAGCGCAGCAATAATACATAGAACACAGGGTGTATCTTTATGCTGTTAGGTAGGATTAATTAGTAAGCATGTAATAAGACTATATAAGCTACTATAAAGAGGCTAAGGTTCTTCTAATTAAGTTTTTGTCTGTACGCAGCAGCAGCGTCGCGGCCTGGATACGAGCGATCGCGCACGAGCAGGATCACGTACCTATGTCACATGATGCTCGTGCGCGAACCTCTGTGCGCGAACATCTAGATATCCCCCTTTTCCTCTGTACAGAGGAAAGAAAAGAGTAATAGAACTAGAAACACATTGCCCTTACCTTACTTACCTTGTACACTGTGCACACTATACACTACTCTTACTCTTACTACTTAAGTGCTTATACTATAAGCAGCTAGCTGTTAGAGCCTATTTAACACTAATTAGTAGTTAATTTAATTAACTATAAATTAATAAAAGTAATAATAAAGTACTTACACTTTATAAAGTACTTTATTTTATTACTTATTCTTTAAGAAGAGTAACAGTAGAGTACTTACACTTTATAAAGTACTTTATTTAGTTACTTATCTCTTAAAATAGTAAATTAATTCTTTGCATTATACAGTAAGCTCTGCTACTATATAAAGTAAAAAAAAGATAGTGTAAAATGCACACTAAAGCTACTAAAGCTGCACAACCTAGTAGCTAGATAATAGCACATTAATCCTTTACATTATACAGCAAGCTCTGCTACTATATAAAGTAAAGAGGAGATAGTATAAGGCGCACACTAAAGCTATTAAAGCTGCATAACCTAGCAGCTAGACAACAGCAGTACCTGCGTAATCTACTAGAAAAGTAATTAACTATACTATTATAATAAAATTTTATTAGTAACTAATAACTTTACATAATAATAAAAAAAATAAGAAATAATTCTTATTATATAAACAACTTATAAAGGACATAGAGATATTAGAGGTAACACTACAGAATAAGACTAGCCTAGAGTACTAGAATAATAAGATTAACATATTAAAGGCTCTAATAAGCCTATAGACTTAATTATACATAAGTTACATAATTACTAATTTATATATAATAACTTAGAAGAGCGCTACCTTTCTAAGTGTATATATAAAAGATTTTAAAAAATAGACACTATAAAACTTCTTAGCACTTAGCTACATGTTTAAAAGAGAGCTTATATAAGTGTTAAAAAATAAAAAAATTACACTATAGCTAGGCACTAAAGGTACCTAAGCCTAAAAGCTGTATAATATAGCATAAAAGAAAGTAATTGCACTAGAAAAGCTTTATACATAACCTTTATTACTATATAAGGCTCTACATAGAAGTAGACTAAACATAATGCTGCTATTAACACTAAATGTACTAGCATTACCTGCTTCTGCACCTTAGCTAGCACTACACTAATCACTGTATAAACAATACATGCTACCCTACCTAACGCCTGCTCCACACCCTTAATTGTACACACCACCGCCTGCAGTAGTGTATGCACTACTAATACTACCTACATAATCTATACTACATTACAACTTATACAAACTTCTACCCTAGAGAGAAACTGCTAAAGAAAAACTTCTAGCAAATAAAATTATATAATTTTAAAAAGCATAAAAAAAAATAATAACTACATAAGTTAACTATATAATATCTTTATAAATAAAATAAGGATTTTTATTAATTTATGTTAATAGCTAGATATCTAAAAAACTTAGTATATAGACATCTTTTTAAATATTCTAAAAGGTTAGGCAAATATGTACTATATACATAATATAGGCCCTAGATATAACTAGAAGCATTTATACAACACCTTAAGTAGTTACTTTAACACTAATATAAACTATAGCTAGTACTAGACAGACTAGACAATAATAACTTTTATATAATGCTAATAAAAGAACTTTAATAAGAGTTTATATAAAGTCTTTAAAATAATAATTAATAAGCTTACACTTATATAAAGGGCACTAAGAATAAAATTTTAAAAGAATGTTCTACTGCACACTACTATTATATAAGCCTATTAAGGATAACTAAAACTAGAATATACTATGTTTACTATTAAGCTCTTATATAAAGCCCTATTTAGTAACTTATAAGCATTACTCTAAGTTACTATAAACTAAAGGGTAAACTAATACCTCTAGAAACTGCCTAATGCATACTACACAGACTACTAATATAACTCTGCATAATAAAAGTTTGCATAATAAAAAGAAAGCTTCTCTCTGTGTAGAAAAGAATAACATAGAAGATCTTTATTTAGGTTTAGGCCACAATTTAGAGATAACTATATGTAGATAAAAAAGTGCTTTGTCTGCTATAAGAAAAAATATTAGTTATTAAACTACCCTTATAATAACTATACATAAGCAAAGAACTAGTATGTTGCCTTATATAAAAATTTCTATAATAAGACTTTATTATATAAAGCTATTACTTTATATATCTAAGACTTTAAAAGTTACTTTAAAGAAAAAAATAATTTACATAATGTAAAAAAAATAAAATAGAAAAGTAAGAATGCTAAAAAAGCTATTAACTACTTTACCTCTACTGCCTATCTACACTATGCAACAGGAGAGGACATCTACAGCATTAAACCTAAGAAATATGCTAAGCAGTTTATCCTTAATAACTAATACTATATAGTATACTAAGGCAAACTATAAGACACAGGCGCAGTAAAGATCTTTACTATTAGCAAGTCTTAACTTAAGGCGTATATATAAGAGAACCTATGTATAAAAATTAATTAAACACCTAGCTAAATAGATATTAGCTTTAAAGGCTAAACACTAAAGGGATTAATTAGTACTATATAAATCTAAAACTTAATTAGTTTAGTTATATACTATATTCTAGAGACTCTAACACTATTTTTACTATTACTAGTAGATGCTAACTAACTTAGGGCATACTTTAACAACATTTTAAATATTATTATATATAAAGATAAAACTATAGTACTTATTATATAAAAATAAGAACACTTTTTTTTTAATGTTAGTAAAAAAGAATTTATGTCTTTCTTTACTAAATTAGAACTCTACTGCCTTTACTACTAATTTAGACACCCCTGCATAGAGAGACTCTAGAAGATGCTAACTAGCGCTAGCTACAACATTAATGCTGCAGTGCTAGAAGAGATTAAAAAGTTCTACTACCTCTGCTAATTATATAACTAGGCCTTATAAAGATTTAAGTTTATAATTAAAAATAACACCTACTTTAACTATAAAGTTATTATTAATGTTATATAAATTAATAATAAAGATGTTTTATATATTATTAATATAGACACATTATTTTAGGCTGCTACATTTCTAAAATCTATATCTGCACAAGATACCTAGGATGCACTGTGCAAATGCTAAATTAACACCTATTAAGGACCCTTAGACTATATTATACATAACTCTAGTATAAACTTTACTTTAAAGGATTTTTAAGCTTATGCAAAGATTATAAGAGCTACATGCAGGCAGATGCCTATAAAAGCACATTAGGCAGTTAAAAAGGTTAAGCGCGTACACACACCTCTTTAACAAGTGTTTAACATCCTAAAGACTAAGCTAGGTAACTATACAGATAATAAGGCTATCCTGCAGATAGCAGTTAAGGCTCTAAACAACACAGCTAGCCTACACAGTCTAGTACCTATGCTGCTAGTCTTTAAGGCATACCTAAGAATTAACCTAGACTTTTTACTATTACTAAACATTATTGCATAAGTAAGTGCTATATAAAAGGTAATAAAGATACTTTAAAAGGACTATATAAAAGTAAATATTAATTATATAATTAACACTTATAATAGCTTTATAACACATAAAGTTTTTAACCTCCTCTTTAGCTTAAAGATTATAGCATAAAAAGAGAAAGAAGGCTAGACTAGCCTATATAAAATTAAAAGCATTAAAAGGAAAGACATTATTATTAAAAGAAAAAATAGCTTACTAAAGCTTTAATGTACACAGGTTAAACTATACTATAGAGAAAAAAAGAAAAACAACCTACCTATAATAGATAACCTAAATAAACTAATCTCTATATAAAGGGATTCCCTAAAGAAGAGGAAAAAAGGATAGCTTTATAAAAATGTTATAAAGGTAGAACTAGAGCCTACTACAGACTAAGCCCCTTAGAATAGCAATGCTGCACTAGTGCAAAGGGAAGATATAGATACTAGAAAAAGTAAAAAGTAAAGAAAACCTACATAAAGTCTAGACTAGGTATTCCTAACCTAGAAAAAGAAGGATAATTAGGCCTTGTCTATTAAGCTCTGTATAAATAGTGTAATTACTACACCTAGAAAACTATTTAAGAAATTAGACTATATAGAAATAGACACTCTAATTACTAATAGCACTTTTAAAGTTATAGTGTATAACTTAATAAGGCATAAAAGTTAGATTTTTAACCTTTACCTTATATAAAAAGTAAAAGGCAAAACAACCTAACTATATAAGAAATCCTGCCTAGTGTTTGCTAGCCACTTAGACAAAGAGAAGGGAGAAATCCTTACCTAGTTACTAACTATTTAAAAAATAAGCTAGAGACTACTTTTAGCTATAAAAGTAAGCTTAAAAGCTATGTATAAAATGCATTTTAAACTATGTAATATTATATAAGTATACATCTAATTAATAGATAAGCTTATGTGCACGCTGTACACAAAGCTACTAAAGGAGATACACTAGAGCTTTCTACTAAATACAATACTCTAGGTTGTATAACCCTTATATAGAGCTACTAAATTAGGACTATATTAGTTTAAAACATACTATAACTACTATAAAAAAAAGCTGTGCATGCATATCTTTTTATATAACTCTTACCTCTTAATTACTAATAAAGAAGAGCACACTTTTAGTATTACTAGCTTATAAACAGACAACACTTTAAGCATTATAATAAAAAATTTTATGCAAAAAAAAAAAAAAAACTGTAAAAGGCAAAGTTTTACATAAAAAGTAAGACTATTCTAGTAAAAAAGCAGCCTATTAAGTTTAATAGTAAAAGAATTAAGCTTACGCATAACATAGTAGTTTTTACTTAAAAGAGATAAGTAAGCTACCTTTATATAATTAACTTAAAGAATAAGGATGCTGCATAACAATATGTTAAGTAACATATAAAAGGGGTATACATTGCATTTATGTGTTAACTAGAGGCAGCATTTAACCTTTTTATTACTGCACAAACTATAGACCCTTTACATAATAATATTAACACACTTAACGCATAAATCTAATAGCAGATAGATAATAGTAAGCGCAGTCTTACCTTTTTACTATTATAGCTTAATTATGTAAAGCTGTTTATTTTTATAAATAAATTATTTACTAATAATAAGAACTTTAGCTTATAGCTAGAATTCTTAATTATATTAAGTAATAAAGACTGTATAAAGCAAAGTAACTGCTTTAAAATACTAGGTAACATTATACACTAGAATTCTACTAAGTGTAAAAGAGTAACTAAAAGTGTCTTTACTAGCAAACTATATAAAATAGTTAGAGGGTTTAATAATGTAATTACTTTTAGTACAACTTTATAGTAAATTATATAAACACTTAAACTGCTACTAATTTTAGTAGTAATCTACATAAATTTAAGGTTTTTATATAATTACCTTGTTAAGCTACGCACTACTAGTAAAAAGTAACTTATAATTAACATTATATTACTCTATAAATTATACAAGAAGAGAGAAATTACTAAAATAAGGTAGATTAATAGTAAAGACAACTTAGTAGATACATGTATAAAGAAAACACTAAACTAGGCTTTTTAATTATTAGTCCTAACTAACTGCCTCTCTGTCTAGATAGAAGCATTTGTGGACTAGCTAGATCTTGTGCGCAAAGATGCTCTAGACTAACTAGACTAATAACACTTTTATATAAAGCTTATTTTTTTTATTTTTTTTATTATACACACTTATTTTTCTTATTATAAGATTAGAAGAGAAGGATATATAAAAAAGATAGTTTATTTGTTTAGTATATAAAAGAAGAAAAAGCTACTACCCCTTACATATAGTAGTTATAATGCAGACTACAGCTCTACTATACGCATAAGGCGCAGGCATTAGCCTAGAAGTTAGCTAACACATAACACTTAATAAAAAAAAAGGCACTAGTAGTGCTGCTATAATAATAAGCACATAAAGTTACTAAAACTTAACTATAACTCTAGACTAGAACTGCACAGAAGTACTCTTTATAATGTACAACTTTTGCTGCCTACAGCTGCAGATTAGTGCTAGTAGGTAAAACAACATTAATATTATAAAATAGTAAAGCTGCTACATGCTACTTTTTAGCCTATCTATAATTAGTATTTTATATAAGAAGAAAGTAGAAGAGCTAAAAGATTTATATATTTATGCTAAGACACTAAATAAACTACTAATTAGTAGCAAAACTAGTTAAAAGGGTAACACAAATGCGCCCTAGGCTGCTAGACTGCACAAGGACGTTAAAGACGCCCGCACTAACAGCGCTAGAGGTAGAGGAGGAAGGCTGGAGAGACATCTCTCTCTCTCTGTGTGTGTGTGTGTGTGTGTGTGTGTGCAGGCGGGAGTATCTGTCACTATTAGCACTGTACAAAAAGAGAAAAGAGCTAAGGAATTATACAGTAGGGCTTAGAAAGTAAAGGATAAAGAAGAGAAGGTAAAGAAGAAGAGAAGACCTTATTATATACACCTCTCTACGCACCTGCCTACGCAAAGATCCTACACTATTCTAGCATAAAACCCTACACAAAATAGTTTATATACTACTAAATTACTTATAAAGCAAGCGCATAAAGGCTAGATAATAATAGCCTAAATGTTAAATAGGCTCTAACAGCTAGCTGCTTATAGTATAAGCACTTAAGTAGCAAGAGTAAGAGTGGTGTACAGTGTGCACAGCGTACAAGGTAGGTAAGGTAAGGGCAACATATTTCTAGTTTTATTGCTCTTATCTTTCCTCTGTACAGAGGAAAAGGGGGATATCTAGATGTTTACGCACAAAGGTTTACGCACAAGCATTATATAACATAGATATGTAATCCTGCTTGTGCGTAATTATTTATATCTAGGCCGCAACGCTGCTGCTATGTACAGACACTAGCAACTTTTCTTTTTATCTAAAAAGTTGCCTTCTGTACGCGTTACCTCCCTTCTGTTTATGTAGGTCTATCTAATTACATTCTACCTTTACTCTACTCTATTTATTAGAACTTACCTTAGTAATGCTGTATGTTAAAATAAGCTAGTTACACTATGTAAATAGCTTTATAAATAGTGTAAAGTGTTTTAGGCTATTATTATCTAGCCTTTATGCGCTTGCTTTATTAGTAATTTAGTAGTATATAAACTATTTTATGTAGAGTTTTATGCTAGAATAGTGTAGGATCTTTGTGTAGGCAGGTGTGTAAAGAGGTGTATATAATAAGGTCTTTTTTTTTTTTTACTTTCTTTTTTTTATTCTTTACTTTTTAAGCCTTACTGTACTATTCCCTAGCTCTTTTCTCTTTTTATATAGTGCTAACAGTAACAGATACTCCTGCCTGCACACACACACACACACACACACACACACACACACAGAGAGAGAGAGAGAGAGAGAGAGATGTCTCTCTAGCCTTTCTCCTCTACCTTTAGCGCTGTTAGTGCAGGCGTCTTTAACGTCCTTGTGTAGTCTAGCAGCCTAGAGCGCATTTATGTTACCTTTTTAACTAGTTTTACTACTAATTAGTAGTTTATTTAGTATTTTAGTATAAATATATAAATCTTTTAGCTCTTTTACTTCTTTTTTATATAAAATGCTAATTATAAATAAGCTAAAAAGTAGCATATAGTAGCTTTACTATTTTATAATATTAATGTTATCTTGCCTACTAGCACTAATCTGCAGCTATAGGCAGCAAAGGTTGTATGTTATAAAAAGTACTTCTATGCAGTTTTAGTCTAGAGTTATAGTTAAGTCTTAGTAACTTTATATACTTATTATTATAGTAGCACTACTAGTGCCTTTTTTTTTATTAAGTGTTATGTATTAGCTAACTTCTAGGCTAATGCCTACACCTTATGTGTATAGCAGAGCTGTGGTCTGCATTATAACTACTATATATAAGGGGTAGTAGCTTTTTTTTTTCTTATATACTAAATAAATAGACTATCTTTTTTACATATCTTTTTCTTCTAATCTTATAATAAGAAAAATAAGTGTGTATAATAAAAAAAATAAAAGAAATAAGCTTTATATAAAAGTGTTATTAGTCTAGTTAGTTTAGAGCATCTTTGCATATAAAGTCTAGCTAGTCCACAGATGCTTCTATCTAGACAGAGAGGTAGTTAGTTAGGACTAATAATTAAAGAGCCTAGTTTAGTGTTTTCTTTATACATACATCTACTAGGTTATTTTTACTATTAATTTACTTTATTTTAGTAATTTCCCTTTTTTTATATAATTTATAGAGTAACATAATGTTAATTATAAGTTGCTTTTTACTAGTAGTGCCTAGCTTAATAAAGTAATTATATAAAAACCTTAAATTTATGTAGATTACTACTAAAATTAGTAGTAGTTTAAGTGTTTATATAATTTACTATAGAGTTGTACTAAAGGTAATTACATTATTAAACCCTTTAACTATTTTATATAGTTTACTAGTAAGGACACTTCTAGTTACTCTTTTATACTTAGTAGAATTCTAGTGTATAATGTTGCCTAGTATTTTAAAGCAGTTGCTTTGCTCTATATAGTCCTTATTACCTAATACAATTAAAAATCCTAGCTGTAAGCTAAGGTTCTTATTATTAGCAAATAATCTATTATTATCTATCTGCTATTAGATTTATGCGTTAAGTGTGTTAATGTTGTTGTGCAAAAGGTCTATAGTTTGTGCAGTAATAAAGAGGTTAAATGCTGCCTTTAGTTAACACACAGATGCAATGTATACCTCTCTTACACATTGCTTAACATATTATTATGCAGCATCCTTGTCCTCTAGGTTAATTATATAAAAGTAGCTTACTTGTCCTTTCTAAGTAAAGACTACTATGTTATGCGTAAGTTTAATCTTTCTGCTGTTAAACTTAATAGGCTGCTTCTCTGCTAGAATAGTCTTACCTTTTACATAGAACTTTACTTTCTGCAGTTTTTTCTCTTCTCTTTATGTAAAATCCTTTATTATAATGCTTAAGGTGTTATATAAATGCTTCTAGTTGTTTCTAGGGCCTATGTTGTGCATATAGTGCATATTTGCCTAACCTTCTAGGATATCTAGAAAGATGTCTGTGTACTAAGTTTCCTAGATATCTAGCTATTAATATAAATTAATAAAGATCTTTATTTTATTTATAAAGATGTTATATAGTTAACTTATGTAGTTATTATTTTTTTTTTATGCTTTTTAGAATTATATAATCTTGTCTGCTAGAAGTTTTTCTTTAGTAGTTTCCCTCTAGGGTAGAAGTTTATACAGGTTATAATGTAGTATAGATTGTGCAGGTAGTATTAGTGGTGCATACACTACTGCAGGCGGTAGTGTGTACGATTGAGGGTGTGGAGCAGGCGTTAGGTAGGGTGGCATGTATTGTTTGTACAGTAATTAGTGTAGTGCTAGCTAAGGTGTAAGAGCAGGTAATGCTAGTATATTTAGTGTTAATAGCAGCATTATGTTTAGTCTGCTTCTGTGCAGAGCCTTATATAGTAATAAAGGTTATGTATAAAGCCTTTTTAGTGCAATTACTTTCTTTTATGCTATATTATACAGCTTCTAGGCTTAGGTACCTTTAGTGCCTAGCTATAGTGTAATTCTCTTGTCCTTTAGCACTTATATAAGCTTCTTTTTAAATATATAGCTAAGTGCTAAAAAGTTTTATAGTGTCTATTCTTTAAAATCCTTTATGTACACACTTAGAAAAGTAGCACCTTTTTAAGTTATTATATATAAATTAGTAATTATGCAACTTATGTATAATTAAGTTTGTAGGCTTATTAGAGCTTTTAATATGTTAATCTTATTATTCTAGTACTCTAGGCTAGTTTTATTTTATAGTGTTACCTCTAATATTCTTATGTCCTTTATAAGTTGTTTATATAATAAGAATTATTTCTTATTTTTTTTATTATTACATAAAGTTATTAGTTACTAATAAAATTTTATTATAATAGTATAGTTAATTACTTTTTTAGTAAATTACACAGGTACTGCTATTATCTAGCTGCTAAGTTGTGCAGCTTTAATAGCTTTAGTGTGCGCCTTACACTATCTCCTTTTTACTTTATACAGTAGCAGCGCTTGCTGTGTGATGCAAAGAATTAATGTGCTATTATTTAGCTACTAGGTTGTGCAGCTTTAGTAGCTTTAGTGTGTGTCTTACACTATCTTCTTTTTACTTTATATAGTAGTAGAGCTTACTGTACAATGTAAAAGATTAATCTACTATTTTAAGAAATAAGTAACTAAATAAAGTACCTTATAAAGCATAAGTACTCTACTATTACTTTTCTTAAAAGATAAGTAACAAAACAAAGTACTTTATAAAGTATAAGTACTTTATTATTACTTTTGCTAATTTATAGTTAATTAAATTAACTACTAATTAGTGTTAAATAGGCTCTAATAGCTAGCTGCTTATAGTATAAGCACTTAAGTAGTAAGAGTAAGAGTAGTGTATAGTGTGCACAGTGTATAAAGTAGGTAAAGTAAGGGTAATATATTTTTAGTTTTATTACTCTTGTCTTTCCTCTGTACAGAGGAAAAGGGGGATATCTAGATGTTCGCGCACAGAGGTTCGCGCACAAGCATTATGTGACATAGATATGTGATCCTGCTCGTGCGCGATTGTTCGTATCCAGGCCGCGACGCTGCTGCTGCGTACAGACACTAAAACACTTTACACTATTTATAAAGCTATTTACATAGCGCAACTAGCCTATCTTAATGTACAGCATTACTAAGGCAAGTTTTAATAAATAAGGTAGAGTAAAGGCAGAATATAATTAGATAGACCTACATAGACAGAAGGGAGGTAACGCGTACAGAAGGTAACTCTTTAGACAAAAAGAAAAGTTGCTAGTGTCTGTACGCAGCAGCAGCGTCGCGGCCTAGATACAAGCAATCGCGCACAAGCAGGATCACGTACCTATGTCACATAATGCTTGTGCGCAAACCTCTGTGCGCGAACATCTAGATATCCCCCTTTTTCTCTGTACAGAGGAAAGAAAAGAGTAATAAAACTAGAAACATGTTGCCCTTACCTTACCTACCTTATATGCTGTGCACACTATACACCACTCTTACTCTTACTACTTAAGTGCTTATACTATAAGCAGCTAGCTGTTAGAGCCTATTTAACAGTTTTTTTAATTATTAGTTTATTTAAATATTTCTAGCGTCTAGCTAGACCTTCTTGCTAGCTGCATACACAAGGGTAAAAGTTTAAAATTAGTTTATGTACTCTTATTAAAAAGCTTAAGCCTATGTAAGCTTTTTATAAACATATTTAGATATATTTTAAATCTTATTAATAAGTCTATTTATGTTTATTACTTATACAGATTAATAAGTTAGTTAGAGAGTATTTAAAAGTAGTTTAAATTTTATTTAAAGGTAGTATCTATAGTTTACTAAAAATAAAGATACTTATGTTAATTTAAATGTCATGTTATTAGCTTTAAACTATGCTATAGCTAACTATTTTACTTAGTTGTCCTACTAGTAGTTTATGTACACTTATAAAACTTATTTTATTATAGTGTTTATGTTCTTAGTCTAGCTGTTAGTCTCTAAGTAAAAAGCTGTAGATAGATAGAAGACAATTTAGAGCTATTTATAGAGTTTGTTCTAAAAGGCTAAGACAAACTATGTACCTCTATCTAATATAATTATGTTAGGTAGGCTATAGTAAACTTATACATATTAGTAGAATAACTAGGCTATATTAGAGGCAGTTATAGAGAAATATAGTATTAAGTATTAATACTTAGTTAAGTAATTAATAACTACTATAATATTTATGTACTTTTTAAATAGAAGTAGGTTTATAATAAAATTAATTAATATAACTTTTTAAGCTTATTTAGAGATTAGAAGTAGTTTAAGTAGGCTATTATACTTTTTTTAAAAGGCCTTTACTTTACAACAAGTATAGCAACATAATATGTATTAGTGTACAGTATAGAACATGTAGGGCTAGTAGTACTCTCTCTATAGTAGGTTAAAAGTCTTTCCTCTGCCTAGGTGTCCTCTAATAAGTAAGTTGTGTATAATTTAAAGTAGTTTAATTCTTAGTTTATTAAAATTAAAGATTATAAGTTAGTTATAGTAATACAGCTTACTATTTTAGTTTTTATAGTTAGCTAGTGTTACTTTTTTTAACTAACTAGCGCTGTTTTAGAGTAGGTCTAAGGTTTCTTAGATAAATTTATTATTTAAATACTTATTAGTAATAACATGGTCCACAAGCGAATGTTCAACACAAGTGAGTGTTCCGCCCCACCACTAAATTTAACTTTAAAGACTATTAATTTAACAACGCAAAAATATACTATATAAAATAAACTACTATAGGATTATTTAATATCCTTGCATGTACAAGAGTTATGCCTAGGCTTGTTGCAGCGCTTGCAGCGCTGTGCGCGCGCTGCGCTGCTTTTAGCAGTTAACTCCTCCTAAGGCATTTTACTACCTTCTGCTATACTAGTAAGCTTCTAAGTACTTAACTTAAAGCCCTAATAACTTGTTAGAGTTTCTCCTTTTTAAATTTGCTTTTTTTTACGCTGCTTGTGCTTTGTAGCTGCCTTATAGGCCCTCTCTAGGGTAGCTGCTTAATTGCGCTGTAGAACAGCAACATAAGCTATCTTAGTAGCGCTCTTACTTAGCTGCTTTGCTAGATTAAGTATAGCAAAAAAAAATAAATTCTAATGCCTTTAAATCTAATTATATAGTAGAGTTAACTAAGCCTTAACTTTATAAAGATTACTAGGTGTTTAAGCCTCCTAGGCAGTATTTAGTAGTAGAGTAGCTAGCTAATTAGGTAGCTGTATATTAAGCTTTAAAAGCACTAGCTCTAGGTTAAATAGGACTAGTCCTGTAGCTCTAAAGCCTGTGCAGATATTATCTATTATAATTAAGCAACTAAATGCTGCCTTAAAGGCTAGTAGAAAGGTTAGCTTATTAATATAGTTAATTTAGTAGCAGATTAACTAGCTAATCTTAGTACTATACGCGCGCTTTAACAGCAAAAAGCAGCCAACGTCAAGTAGCTGTAGAATATGTAACGCGTGTGCTGGCATACAGAGCGCTATAATACGCCTCTGCTTACAGAGCTCTAGGAATTTAATAGAGTAATAGCTCTTATAGCTATTAAGAATAAGCAGCTGCTATAAGCCTATTAAGCAATTTTTTATGTGCAGATTAAAGTCCTCTAGCTATATAATTCTATGTTTATTAGTTGTCTAGCTGTTGTTGCTAACACTAATAGCCTAGTCCTTTAGTATATCCTTATCCTTATACTAGGCAGATAGGTGATGCTTGCCTTTAAAAATTGCGTACAGAGGTATTGCCTACCCATCTGCGTTAATGCCTGCAATAACTGTCACCTATTTACAGTTGCCTAGCTGTATAGCCTTTAGCTAATTACGTCTATCTGTGCCTGTAACAACTATTTAGCTTAATATAACCCCTATCTAAAAGCCTGTTTTGTTAAAATTATACATGTCCTAATCTATAATGCTGTACTTTAATTATGTAGCCTCTATAAGCTTAAACTACTTACTTATAATTACTAGATCTTTGCATTTTGCTTATTAGTAATTATATAGTTAGCTAAGGTAGGTTTTAACTGCTAGCGTACGCGCAACAAAGTTAAATGGCTAGTTAATACCTGCTAGTAGAGCGCCGCGCTTAGTAAGAAGCTTGTTGGCCATCTCT
Organism: Lindgomyces ingoldianus; assembly: GCF_010093535.1. Taxonomy (NCBI): domain Eukaryota; kingdom Fungi; phylum Ascomycota; class Dothideomycetes; order Pleosporales; family Lindgomycetaceae; genus Lindgomyces; species Lindgomyces ingoldianus. The sequence goes on along the minus strand of NW_022985183.1, from coordinate 375,642 downwards.
TGTACAGCACCTAGAGTAGGCGCAAATCCTTAGGAATCTAGATTAAGTATATGCTTAATAATTACCTCCTCTTCTAGCTTTGTAAGCTTCTTGTTGTTAGCCATACAGTTGCGTTGCATAGTCATCCCTGCGCGTTGTTAGCAGAGAGCCATTTAATTAACATTATAGAGTGCTGCAGCGCGCCTCTTAGTTAAAGACGCGTCTCTATTAAAAGCTTAAATAGCTAGGTTAATTCTAGCCTCTTTTAAAGATAATTAATTATATAGTTGTTAATGCATCGCGGTTAGTAGTAGGTTGGCTGCGTTTTAGTGGTAGGGCGGAACACTCGCTTGTGTTGAACATTCGCTTGTGGACCATGTTAATCTAATTAATTATCTAATTTGTTTTATTTAAATTAAGGTTTAAAAATAGCTTAGGTTAACGTAAAGTTTAATATTAAGCTTTTTACACTTTTTTTTAAGTAAAGATGTTTTAGAATTACTTTATAAAAGCATCTAGTTTCTTTTTATTTTAACTAAAATAATAAGTAATCTTAAAATTAAAATAAAATAAGTATTTAAACTAATAAGCTTATTAGTAGCTAAGTTATTTTATAGTTGCAAAGTACTATAAGTTCTTATAGTTAGATAGGACCTGTATTAGATGCGCTGCACCTTCTAGTTTAGGTTACTATTATTTAAAGTAGTGTACTATAGTAAGCAATTTCTTATTATAAATCTTATAATTACTTTTTATAAAACTTATTTTTTTTAAGAAATATATAATAGGCCTAATAGTCCTATCTAGCTTAGTCTAGAAGAGAACTCCTGCTACTATGTAGTCTAAGGCATTAGCTTCTACAAGTATTAGTAGTTTAAAGTTAAAGTAGTAAAGTATTAAAGCTTTAGTAAAAGCTTTTTTTAGCTAGTTAAAAAACTATTAGTAATTTAAATTAAAGTTAAATTAAATCTTTTTTTTAGTAAGTGTAATTATAAGGCTTACTTACTATAAAAAGTTATTAATAAATTATTAGTAAAAGTTAGCAAATTTTATAAAAGCTTAAACATTTTTTATATTCTTTAAGTATTTCTAATCTAGCATAGTCTAAACCTTAATAGGGTCTATTTAAATGCTATTTATAAAGATTACATATTCTAAATATGTAACCTTTAATTAGTAGAACTTACATTTGTCTATGTTAAGTTGCAGACCTACTTTTTCTATAGCCTTTAGCACTAAGCGTACATGCTGTTTATACTCTAAAAGGCTATTGCTATAAATTAGAATGTTGTTAATATACATAGTGCAAAACACATCTAGGTAGAGTTAGAGCAAGTTATTTATAAAATGTTAAAAAGTACTAGGCGTGTTAGCTAAGCTAAAAAGCATTACTAGGTACTTAAATAGTCTATATTAAGTCTAAAACGCTGTTAGCTACTTATTACTCTTTACTATCTTTAGCTTATTAAAGGCAGTAATAATATTTAACTTTATAAAATACTTTACTTTGCTTAGTTAGCTTAAGGTTTCCTATAAAAAAGAAATTAAGTATTAGTTTTTAATAGTAATAGTGTTTAGTTTTTAGTAGTTAACATAAAATTAAAGCTTACCTCTAGGTTTCTTTATAAATAGTATAAGTAACACTACTAGTAAGAAGCTAGCTTAAATAAACCTTTTCTTTAAGTTCTTATTAAGGTATTTTTAAAGCACTTTTAATTTATTTAGTAATATTTTATATAGTAGCCTATAACTAGGTTATTTACTAGGCTTAAAAGTTATTTAGTAATTATATAAATGTTATATTAAAAGCTTATTAGACTTATCTTAAAAAAAGACATATAACAAGTTATAGTAGTTTTAAAGGACTATTATTCTTAAGTTAGTGCGTTTTTAGGGAGCTAAAGCTTAGTCTATATTAGAAATTATAACTATGTAGATTTTATAATCTAGTTATTAAGCTAGAGTTATAAACAGAGTAGGTCTTATATAGTAGATGTTTATCTACTGTTTAAGTCCTAGTTTATGTTTAAATTAGGTAGGTAAAGATTTTTTAAAGGCTTTTTTTTCTTTAGGTTTAAGTAGTTATTAAATTATTTTATATAGCCTATTTTAGTAAAAGGCCTAGCTTGTTAGCCTTACTTAGGTAGTTTTTCTTTAGGTTATTAAAAAGTAGGTCTAGAAACCTTCTATATTAAGTGCTACTTAAGTATTATTTAGGTGTAAGCGTAAGCATATATCTTAGCATTAAAAAGAGTTAAAGTTTAGAACTTACTTTTAGTAATTAAAGGCAACCTTATACTAATATAGCTATAGTTGTTCTAAGATTAGGTTATAACATCCTATGTTTATTATATAAAGCTTAATCTGCTTTTTATAGTGTTAGTAGGTAATTATAATAGTTATAGTATAAAAAATAAAACTTTTTTTAAGTTATTTTTTATTAAATCTAGTTAGGTAAATTATTTAGGTAAGTAGTTGTTACGGTCTATGGTTGGACCAACGTAACTCCACCCGCGGTGCTCCACAATCTAGCTGGATTGGGACAGGGCTCGCTTACAGATCAATTGGAGGACACGGAGGCAGCGCGGCTGCCTGACGTCGTGGAAGAATGCGTCGTCTAATAGGAAAGCAGGCCACGAGTTCAGGGAGCTAAAGGGAGCTTAGGGAGCCCCCCTTAGCAAGCTCCTATAGACTCCGCAAACTCCCCTTAGCGCCCTAGCACATGTATATAGTTTCTACATTAAACAACCTTTAAAAGGTGTGTTTAATGTTTAGTTTATTTATTATATAGACTAAGTAGCATTTAGCTTTCTAAAAAGCTGTAATACTATTTATATATCTTACACTATATATACCTCTAACCCTGTCCTACAAGGACTGTTTAACCCTAGCCTTTCTACTGCTACACATAGGGCAAACTATAATCTAGTCACCCTTTATTCTCTATTAGCCTAATAGCCTGTACGTAAGACTGTACACCCTACTAGATTAGCCCCTTCCACCTGTCCTACTTATCCCTTAGGAACATTACTAGACCTAAGTGCTTCTACAAAGTAAGAATTATAACATTAAATACTACCTCTTTAAAAAGTATAGTAACCTCTTAACATAATTTAGATTCTAACATAGCCTACACTGCGCTATTAGGATCCACAGAAGTTCCTACCTAAAGTAAAGCTATTCTAGCAGAACAGATTAATTTAATCTAGGATAACATTAAGAAACTCTAGCAGATTAGCAATAAAGTTAGTAAACTACTAAAACTTAAAAAAAAAATTACTAACCTTTACTAAAAAGTAATAAAATTATAAAACCCTTTTAAACTCTTAAGCCTCTAAAAAATAACTAATTAAGCCTATTAAATACATAAACTATAAGTAAAGCTAGCAAAAATCTAAAACATCTTATTTAAAAAAATAAGCATTATAGCTAAAAAAGCTTTAAGATTAGCCTTTCTAAAGCCTTTTAAAAAATTACTAAAAGACCTCTAACTATTCTTTATAAAATGCCACCTTTATATGTAATATAACAAAGAAGCATTTTAAACTAACACAGAAATAATATCTTAGATAGGACTATACTTAAAAGGCCCCCCTGCAATTTAGTTCTAACCCTAAGCAGATAATTAGATAAACTTTAGGGTAAACAGTAAAGCACTTACCCCTAAAACAGAAGAGATATTTAGTAATATTAAAAACTTTAAAGAAGCTTTAATAGCTATTTACAGAACTCTTAATAAAAAAAAGATTATAGCTAATAAACTAGATACTATAAAATAAGAAACTAGCCTAGTCTAAAACTATGCAGCACGTTTTAGAGAACAGCTAGCCATCTGTGGATAGACAGACTAGAAGGCTCTCTGCTGCATGTTCTATAATAGATTAAGCAAGATAGTAAAAGACAAATTTATACATAGTAAAAAACTAACTACCTTTAAAAACTTTATTATATAGGCAACAACCTATAACAACTGTTATAAGGAGTGTAAAAAAGAAAAGAAATAAAAAGAAACCCCCTAAAAACTAAAGTTTATTCTAAAAAGAAAAAAGCTTCTATAATATAATAAAAAACTAATAGACCTTAGTTATATAAAGTATACATAAAGCTCCCCCCTTAAAAAGAGCTAAGTTCTAGGACGCAATAGGCTACCTTTAATAAAGGAATAATAAAAGTAGCTAGAAAATAAGGCCTGCTTAAACTATAAAAAAGTAAAACATTTTTACTAAAACTACCTAGACTTCTAGAAGGGGGAGAATAAAAATACTACTGCAATAATAAAAGCTATTAATGCTAAATGCAGCCTTACAGATAAGAAAATATAAGAAAGACTAGATAATAGACTTTACTAGTAATGCAGAGAAAACTACTTTTTAAATAACTGCTCTAAACTATATTAAAAAGTAGTTATTTAAAACTTTATTAGCTTTAATATAGTATTGCAGGACCTTATAATTCTTAAAAGATATAAAAAAGAAACTTAGATCTAAGGATATATTATAAATATCTAAAAAAAAGGAACAGTTTCCCCTCTAAGACTAAACCCTTAGCACCTTAGCAAGAGAGCTTTCTTAACAGTTTTAAGGATGCAAGTGTTAGAAGTGTAGGTTATAACATAACTACTTAAGCAACTATATAGTCTTACTTTACTAAATAAACATTAGTAACAACTACTTAACATTTAACATTATATAAAGGATAGCTAAAGTTAAATACAACATTATAAATAAAGAAAAGTAATAGTAATTTTTTACTAAAATTAAAGACTAGAAGCTAGAATAGCTAGGTAAACCTGCTAGGTTTAAAGTACCCTAACTAGCGCCTAAAAAACCTAAGACACTGCTCCTAAGCCTAGTAATCTCTAGGAAAGCTCTTACAATACAACAGAATTACAGATAATGTGTCCTCTGCAGAAGCAGCACCTATAGCACAAACAGTTGCTAATAAAAAGAGCACCCTGTACAGCTAGTACAAACAAAAAAATACCCTTAGTAGACTTAAAAAAGTCCTCTTAATATGTTACACAGACCTAATAAGTGTCTGTACCCCTAGTATTAGTGTACACAACAGTACTGTGTTAGACACTAGGATAACAAACATTAAGCAGGATAGTAGCCTACATAGAAAAGGAACTATAATAGTTGCCTATAGCAAGGAACAGCTTTAGCCTACAAAACTATAAATTGCTACACCTGTTAAACAGCTCCTTCTTATAAACAGGAAGCATAGATAAAGTGTAATAAATAAAAAAATTATAGGTTCTACTACTTTTAGTAAAAAGTAGTAAAAAAAAAAGACTACCTAATATTACATTATCTAGTTAAAGATTATAAATGTAAAGCAGCTAACTGCTATAATTAAAAATATTAAATCTATAAAAAAAAAAAGACAAATTTAATAATAACTTATAGAACATTAACTTCTATTCTCTTTCTAATAAAAAAGTTAAACACAACATATTAGCAGTAATTATAGTAAGATAAGGGGCAGAACACAGCCTAATAACCACCTTCACGTATAAAGGGTAGCCTAGGCTAGCCCTTATAGACAGTAGATGCACCTTCACTGCAATAGATAAGAAATAGGTAGATAAACAAAGTATACTATTCTAAATAAAAAAAAACCTGTTTAAGGTAACCTTTACTAACATGTTATTAATTAAATACAGCAGAGAATAGATTAACCTAGAAACCTATAAAAAGGACTTTAAGACCCCTAACATAAGTAATTAAAGGTCTATAAACATACTTAAGCTAGAAGGCAAATATAATGCAATTCTAGGCTATAACTAGCTTAGAACACATAACTCTGTAATTAATTAGAGGACTATAACTATAGAAACTTTTAACAACCACGCACGCATAACCTAGTTAGCATGCTATAACAATAGATGCCTAATCCACAAACAAGCAAAACAGAGTAGTAGTTACTACCCTAAGAAAAGGAAACCTTAGAAATTTCCCTACTAAAAGCTAAAAGCTTAGGTAATAAGAATAATAAAAAAAAAGCTTAAAAAAGTCTTTTATAAAAAAATTAAGGCAGATAAGAATGTAGAATAGATTAGTGTTATTTAAACCTAGAACAAAGGGCGTATCCTAGCTAAATATAAGAATTATAAGAACATGTTTAAGACACTAGAGGACTCTAAAGAATTACTACTACATTAGCCTTAGAATTATGCTATTAACCTAATAAAAGATTACAACTTAAAAACACATAAGCTCTGCCCCCTAACAAGGGTATAAAAGGAGGCCTTGTAAGAGTATGTTAATAGAATGTTAGCATAGGGCTATATTTAAGAAAGCTATAGCTCTGTAGCTTTAGCTATAGTTTTTGTAAAAAAGAAAGAAAAAAAAATCTAAGTCTACTAAGACTATAGGACTCTAAATAATAACATAGTTTAAAATTAGTTTCTCTTACTAATTATCTAGAATATTATAAACTAATTAAAAGGAACTTAGTACTTTATAAAGTTTAATGTACAAGACAGATTTAATAAAATAAGGATATAAAAAGAAGATAAGTAGCTTATAGTGTTTAAAACCTTATAGGGACTTTATAAACTACTAGTAATGCTTTTTAGCCTAATAAATGCCCTAGCAATGTTCTAGTAAATTATTAACACAGCCTTTAACTTATACCTTAATGTCTTCACCCTAGTGTATCTAGATAACGTCCTTATCTATTTAAAAGACACTTTTAAAGACTATGTATAAAAGGTACAAAAAATCTTAGAACAGCTTAGAAAATATAAACTCTACTTACAGCTCTCTAAATATAAATTTTACATTGCTAAAACAAAATATTTAGAATTTATAATTAATAAAAAAGAAATAAAGATTAACTTAGCTAAAATATAAAAGGTACTTAAATAGCTAGAACTTATAATAGTTAAAGAAGTAAAAGAATTCCTAGAACTATTAGGTTATATAAAACAAATAATTAGAGATTACTTAAAGATTGCTATACTATTAATAAACACTATAACTAAGAAATAGGCTATAGCAAGATTTATCTAGACCCCTAAAATAAATAAAGCATTTATAATATTAAAACAAGCTATAACAGCTAAACTAGTACTAAGGATGTATAACCTACAGTTAGATATAAAGATCCACACAGATGCATCCCTAGAAGCTAGTAGGGCTGCGCTTTATTAAAAACAGGAAGACAGAAAATAGCACCTAGTTGCATACACTTCTGCTAAGTTCTTAGGACCTAAAGTAGGTTATAGCATACCTAATAAGAAACTAAAAGCAATCTTAAACGCTATAAAAGTATAAGCTACAAAGCTACATAGAATAGCAAAGCTATTTAATATTATAATAGACTATACAAATTTAGTCATGTTTCTATTAGTAAAGAAATTATTACTAATACACATAAAATAGGCTATAGAACTTGCATAGTTTAACTATATTATTAAACATGTACCTAGAGCACAAAACTAGTAAGCTAACACCCTTAGCTAAAAACTAGACTACTTTAATAAAGAAAAAGAGAGAACTAAAAAGTTTACACTCTTTAAAAAAACTAATAAAGGATAGATCTATAATAGACCTTATCTTATAAAAGAATTCTACATGCTTATAGCTAGTAAGTAAGAGTAAAAAAACTTAATTTAAGAATATTATAAATCTCTAATGTTTAGCTGCTTAGAAATAGGCACCCTTTAGAAGAAGCTAAGGGCTGCTATACTATAATAAATACTAAAGGTAAAGCAGTTATGCACAGAAGTGCTTAAAGAATATAATACCTGTAATAAAAACAACCTATAAAGGCATAAGGCCTATAGATACCTTTAACTAATTAAAGCACTAAAATTACTATAAATAATAATTATAATAAATTTTATTATAGAATTACCCCTGTCTAAAGAACTAGGGACAGACAAGATGTGCAATATAATTACAGTGGCTCTAAATAAAACTACTAAATACCTACATACTTAGCCCTTAGAAAAAATAATAACAGCTAAAGAATTTATTTACAAACTAAAATAAAATGTTATATTTATATATAAATGCCTTAAGATTATTATCTCTAACTAAAATAAACTATTTACTAGCAGTTTCTAGAAAGCAGTAATAAGGCACCTTAGCATAGTATACAAGCTATTAACAGCTTACCACCTGCAAATAAATAGTTAGACTAAAAGAGTAAACATAGAAGTAGAAAGATATTTAAGAAAGTACATTTCCTACACTTAAAATAATTAAGCAGAATAGCTTCTAATAGCGCAACTAGCTATTAATAATGTAAAGTTAGCTACAACAAAAGAAACACCTTATAAGGCTAATTTTAGATATAACCCCTACTTTACACTATACAGAAATTAACCTATAGACCTATAAGAGTTAATAGATTAGCTAACAGACCTACAATAAATCTATAAAAAGTTAGCTATAGAAGTAAAGTCTAGCAGAGAAATAATAAAGAAATATGCAAACAAGTTATAATAACTAAGACTAGAAATTTACCTAAAGAATTATGTGTATTTTAACACTAAAAACTTAAAGATACCTAGACTCTTAAGAAAGCTTATAAAAAAAAAGATAAGACCTTATAAAGTCTTATAGACCTAATAAAACAACTGCAAGCTTAAGCTTCCTCTGCATATAAAAATCTACCTATAGTTCTATATCTTTAAGCTAGAAAAAGCACTTAAAGAGATCCCCTTATTTATCTAGAGATAAAAGAATAAAGAAATAGAGTATAAAGTTAAACACATAGTAAGTAATTAAAAAAACTAAAAAAAGTTCTTAGTAAAATAAAAAAAGTAGCTTACTAGTAAAAATACATAAGAACTAGCTAAGAACTTAAGAAACATGCAGCTATTAGTATAAAAGTACCTTTAAGCTTGTTTAAAAGAAACTAGCTAGGCAATAAAGCACCTATATTAAAAGGAACAGCTATGTTATTACTAGATAGTAGCAGCCTTTAGAGGCAAGTCCTAGCTAACAACAGTTAAGAAAAAAAATAGCCTTTTACTTTAGCCTTTAAAGCTTCTATTTTGTCTAAAAAAAAAGATCCTTTTTTAAGTACTTTGCATAATAAACCTCTAATAAGTCTAGTAATTTTTAGATATAATCCTACTTAGAACACTCCCTAGCTATTACCTCTAGAGTTACCTATACCTAACATAATATCTTTTCTGCAAGCTCCTACTTATAAACTCTTGCAACAGCAGCTTCTTAAAGAAGTATCTCCCTCTCTTTCTCTAAACAATTCTAAGTAGCATTAGAAATAAAAGTGTTGCACTTACTATATTTTTTTACACACTTAACACATTTATCTAAGGATAAAGTTAATACATAAGACAACTCTAAAGACTAGCAAGCGCTATAGGGCCTTATCTTTATCTAGTAAAAAGGATTAAAATAAAGAGCAACATAAAGATAATAAGATAAACAGAACTAATAAGCTATTTAGCATAAGAAGAATAGATGTTAGAGATGCCTTCTAGCAGGTAGACACCTACTTTATAAACAAACCCTTACTAACACAGTTGTGTAAGCAGAGCAGTGAGGACGCCGCTAGGGAGAAGGGGCAGCGTGTTACAGGCTATAGTTAGACTAACGTAACTCCACCCGCGGTGCTCCATAATCTAGCTAGATTAGGACAGGGCTTGCTTATAGATTAATTAGAGGACACAGAGGCAGCGCAGCTGCCTAACATTGTAGAAGAATACGTTGTCTAATAGGAAAGTAGGCTACAAGTTTAGGGAGCTAAAGAGAGCTTAGGGAGCCCCTCTTAGTAAGCTTCTATAGACTCTGCAAACTCCCCTTAGCGCCCTAGCACATGTATATAGTTCCCACATTAAACAACCTTTAGAAGGTGTGTTTAATGTTTAGTTTATTTATTACATAGACTAAGTAGCATTTAGCTTTCTAAAGAGCTGTAATACTATTTGTATATCTTATACTATATATACCTCTAACTCTGTTCTATAAGGACTGTTTAACCCTAGCCTCTCTACTGCTGCATATAGGGCAAACTACAATCTAGTCACCCTTCATTCTCTATTAGCCTAATAGCCTGTACGTAGGACTGTACACCCTACCGGATTGGCCCCTTCCACCCGTCCTACTCATCCCCTAGGAACATCACCAGACCTAAGTGCTTCCACAAAGCAAGGATTGTAACAGTAGTGTTAATTAAAGATTTAGTTTACATGCTAGTTTTTTATTAATATAACCTATGCTATTTACTTCTAAGTTAATAAGAGCTTATATTAAGGCTAATATAGTTTTTTATTATAAACATATAGAAATATTAACTTAGAACTTTTAGTTATTAGTAGAGAACTTAGCTTATAAGTTAGCAAAGATCTAGTGTTAAATTTGTAACGGCGCAGGCAAGACAATGGGTCCGAATGCGGTATGAATCCACTCAGAGGCATATGGGAGTGCGTGGGGACTCAGCGACCTGGGAATACCAATGACACCTATAGGCCTTGTACGTAGGATATCAGAAAACTACCGAGCTAGCTACGGGGGCGAGGTGCGACTAAATACATGCGGGAATAGGGGTAACTGCGGGGGACTGGGTCGAGTCATGGTCGGGGCTGATACGGGGACCCTTCGGATAGGATCTGAGCGACCCGAGATGGAACGATTTGTAGAATTGTTACAAAATTAGTCCTAAAGAGTAACTTAGCCCTAGAACAAGCCTTTTTATAGGCTCCTACTACTATAGCTATAGCTATGTTAAGAGTAGTAAGAAAGATTAAAGCTTAAATATAAGTTAAAGCCTTTATAAAAACAAGATTAAAATAGTAAAAATCTTTAATAAATACTAGCAGCGCTACTTATATAGACTTAAGAAAAAGAAATAAAGCAGTTTTAAAAAATATAACTATGCTTACTACACTTAAAGTATTAACTTTTTTTTTTATAATCTTTACACTTTCTAAAACTAACTAGAGCATAATTTAAATTAATTTTTATTACATTAGAGTCCTTATTTATAACTACACTAGTTTAGGGGCGTATTAGGGCTTGTACAGAGAGGAACCTTATGTTATTATTATAGGTAGCAATTAGGTTTACATATGTGTTAAGGTTATTTAGAAGGGGTTCTCCTACTATAGCATGTTATAGTTTAGTTAAAAGGGAGTTATATAAGGCTATAATTAAACCTATCTTATTTAAGCCTATATTAGATGTAAGTTAGTAGAACTTAGTAAAGTGTAAAGTAAAGCTTTTTTTATTTTATTATAAAGTGTTTAGGTAACTTAAGGCTGTTAACTTTTTATTTAAGTTTTTATAAGTTACTTATAGAAACACTATAAATTAATCTAAGTTAATAATATCTTTATTTATTAGTAAGTTAATTAAGGCTATTATGTTATAGTTAAGTTAAAAGTAGGTGTATAGTAACTAAGAGTGTTTAGAGGGGAATTAGTCTATGTTTTTTTTAAGTTTGTATTAAAGCTTATGTAGAAAAAAAGGTAGGTCTTTCTATTTTTTATTAAACAGTAGAGGATTAGGGAGTTAGTTAGATTTTATTACTAAGTTAAAAAGGTTATAAGTTGTAGGTAGTGTTAGGCAGAAAAAAGTTAAGCTATCTCTAGACTTTTAGGTAAGCTTTAAGGCTAGTAAGTTCTTAGTTCCTACTACTATAATAAAAGTTAAGGTAGAAATAGACTACTTAATAATATAAAGCTATTTTTTAAAGTCTTTTTAAAAAGCTTTAAAGCTTATAACATAGTAGCTTTCTTATAAAGTAAGCACTTTTTAAAAAGCTTTTTAGCTTACTCTAATAGCTTAGAGTTATATAAGTACTAAGCTTATTAAATTAGATTTAAAGGCTATTCTTAGCTAAGGTTTTAACATAACATAATATTATAATTATGCATAAGTAAGGTTATAGAGCTTTACAAAAGTCTAGTTTAATTACTATGTAAGGTATTATAGTAGGTATAAGATGTTATGTAAGAAATAAAAAAGTTTAGAAAAAAATTAGTAATTAAATACTTAGCTTAGAAGTCTAAGCGCTTTAAGTATAAATTAAGCCTGTTCTAAGTTTAGTTAGTGTTAAAGTAGTTTATGCTTAAGTTTATGTCTGTGTTGTGTTGTGTTTATGTCAGACGTGCACTAATAATACTCTAGTACGCGTCTAATACAGTTATGTCTGGGATCCGGGGAGGATACCGTGACACCTGCAGAGCGCAATCTAGGCTAGGTTAGCTTAAACTAGACTAGTATGTAGGTTAAGCACTGCCCTAAGTTTATAATAAAGTTTAATTATAAGTATAATTATAAAAGAGCGCTTTATAAGGATCTAGAGGTTATCTAGGGCTAGTTTTGCCTAGTAGCTAATATAAAAGCTAAGTACAGTATCTAAGATAAAGACAGGTATAACTTTAACAAGTTAGGCTTTATAATAAGCTAGATATTAACTAGAGCAGTTGTTATAGCTTTAGAGAAATAAGAACAGCTAAAGGTAATACAGTAAGGTAATAAGAAGTAGACAACAGTTATTTAGAGCATTAACATAATAAGGTAGGCTATAATATTACAGAGCTTTAAGCAGCAAATAAGGCTGCCACGCAACATAGATTACATAAAAAGAAGTAGATTTAGGCAAAAAGAACCTTAATAGTTAAGGATAGGGCTTGTCTAACTGCTCTAAAGGAGTTTAGAGCGCGTAGTAATAGGAAGAAGCTAAAGACGTAGGTGCGCGCTAAAGAAGGTAAGCTAAGTTAAAGGTAATGCAGGCAGTGCAATTAGACTAGGCATAACTTGCGTATGTATAAGCAAGTAGTAAAAGTAGACTCTAAATAATATCTTATGTTGTATTACTTTATACAGGGCTAAAGTGGGCTGTTTTGCGAGAGAATAGGGTAGTTTTAGTAGGGGCTTGGCAAAAGTGGCCGGCCAACCCGTGTGGCCGGCCAACCCGTTAGGTACGTTAACTAGATTATAGTTATAATTAATTATATATCTAAATAAGCTATTTTTATTTTTTACTATAAAATAATTAACACTTAAGGAATAGCTGCCTTATTTATTTAATAAGTGTACTATTTTAGCTATACACCTAAAACTATTATCTTTAACTAAGAACCTTAGTTTATATTTAGTTTTTAGTCTAAATTCTGTTAAATTTTAGGCATAAAAGTTAAGCTTTTTACTACCTATTATAAAAAAACAGATAGCTAAATAAAGATTATAAATAAGTATATTAATTAAAGACTAAAGCTGTTAAATAGGCTCTGACAGCTAGCTGCTTATAGTATAAGCACTTAAGTAGCAAGAGTAAGAGTGGTGTACAGTGTGCACAGCGTATAAAGTAGGTAAGGTAAGGGCAACATGTTTCTAGTTCTATTACTTTTATCTTTCCTTTATATAGAAGAAAAGGGGGATATCTA